>NC_061113.1:66158281-66168702 GCF_002878395.1 Capsicum annuum | reverse complement strand
CAACAAATGATCCTTATGTTGCAACAGATGGATTATCTGTTGGGACAAATTTGAATAGGTAAATTAGAGCAATATGATAATTTTGAATAGATGACTCATCTGTTGTAACATAAGACTCATCTGTTGCAATAGATAATGCATCTGATGCAACAGGTTAGACAATAGTTTCAACAAATATAGATATCTGTTTGATAATTTTTAGCAGATGTATCAGTTGTTGAAATAGATATGTTCCTATTTGTTTGTTGGAACAAATTATGTACATTAACCTTTTTCAGCTCATGCTGCTCTCCTATGGCCCTTGCACACTGAACAACGGTGTAAGACAAAGACAGAGGTGTTGCAATTTTGCTCTTTTTGATGCTTGATGATGCCTTAGAAGTATCTTTCCTTCTCCTTTTAGCCGTTTTGATCTCTAGTGGAGTGTATGGATATGAAATCCGCTTTGATGGAATGACACTCCTCTTATATGCCATTTCCTTTATAGAAACATTTAGTGCATTAGTAGCATTAATCACTCTATCATGTTTTGCCTTACAGTCTTGACATTTGCATGCAGAACATTCGCTAGATATGGGAAAATCTGGAGAAAAATCTGTACAAATAGTATTATCATAATCACAATGGCTTTTTTTCAAAAACTGTAAGAGGAGCATCATTAGCCCCAACAGCAGCACCACTACCATCATCAACAGAAATAAGCCCACCCTCTAAAAAAAAATTTCTTCTGATGGTTGTTGTTCCAAACAATTTCATTTTTATTCCATCAACGACCTTAGGGTCCGATAAAGTTTGCACAAATTGTAAAGTAAGAAAAAATGGCACATTCAACTCTCGATTGGTTGGTACAAACCAGGGATGAACAATCTAAAATAAATCAGTACATATATTAGAATGATGATGAATCATTTAAAATAATCATTAATTAAAACAAAAACTTGATTAGAATTGGACTTACTGCTTCCTTCGAGGGGTTGAAAAGATCAAGAAATTTTGTATTTTAATCAGTTTTAGCTGACAACCATCTTAGGATTCTTGGACAGGAAACTTCTTCCTGGTAGTTCACTTATTTTCTCAAATAAGAAATGGCTTCAAATGCCGAAACCTATAACATAACGCCAATAAATCAAAAGCACTATTGAATAAAAAACTGATGAATCATATCATGATAAAAGAAATATTTACCATGAAGTCTTATGGAAAGCCATATAAGTTGACTGTCTTTGGCGTTAACGGAGTCAACAAATATTGGACAATAATTTTAAAGCTTTCATAACCCCAAGGATAGCTGTTAAATGCCACAAGATCCTCAGAGAGATTTATTAAACCGAGGCTTAGGTTGTTGTTAACGTCTCTCACCCAAAGAATATTATATACAAATCAAATGAAGTACAATGATTGCTTGTACTTCTTTGAGAGTCCTTTACCTTTCAACGCTTCTATCAAATTTTTGTTTTTGAATCTTGGACCAATAATGGACACCAGTTACTCACGATTACTCAACTTGCCTTTGCCTTTTTTGGGTGTGCAGGGTGCTTTTTTCGATCAGAGTAGGTATAACTTGAAAAGGAGAAAGAGGATAGCATTTTAGTTCGGTAACTATGGAAAACTCCTTCCAACCAAAACAAACAGGTATGCCACAGTAACTTATCCACACCACATCCATCTTCTCTTTGCTTTCATACATAAACCTACACTTGAGAAGATCGTATACCATTTTCATCTGGAAATGAGCATTGTTGTCCTCCGGTAGATCAAGATATTGCCCAAAGCAGCTTTCCCTAAAATAAGCATCCAATTTTTGTTCTCGAAGTATTTTTCTGAAGGCGTCAAAAGATTTTCTCATGGCTAACTTAACCATGAAATCACCCGTTAAATCTGTGGTACCATCGTACTGCATTCTCATAGGATAACAATCAATGTTGAAGGTTTTGACCAACTCTTCGGCAGAAGGGCTATTAGCATTTGGATCATCTCTTTTGAGACATTCCTCCTCCCCGTGTTCATTATCTTCTACTCCTAATTGAGATAACGCTTGTAAAGCAAGATCATAAAATGGTGAATGTAGCCAAGCTGTTGTACTTGTTCCTTTATGTGAACTTGATTTAGTTTCTTTTCTTTTGGGAGCTATATTATCTTAAATTAACAGAAACATAAAATAGATTATAATTGATTAATGCATTATTAAAAAAAGATAATAGTAAATCTAACATGCACAACGGTAAAATAATAGTTCTAACAGACTACGTATCTGCTGCACCAGGTATATTATCTGTTGCAACATATAACCGACCTGTTGTAATAGATGAGTAAACTATTGAAAATAATAAAAATATATCTCTAATCTATTGCACCAGGTATTTTATCTGATGTAACATGTAACCGACCCGTTGCAACGGATGAGTAAACCATTGGAAATCATAAAAATAGATCACTAATCTATTGCACAAGGTAGTTTATCTGTTGCAACATATAACCAACCTGTTGCAAGGATAAGTAATCCATTGGAAATAGTAAAACTAGATCACTAATCTGTTGCACCAGGTAGTTTATCAGTTGCAACATATAAGCAACCTTTTGCAAGGATGAATAATCCGTTGGAAACCATAAAAATAGATCACTAATCTATTGCACCAGGTAGTTTATCTGTTGCAACATATAACCAACCTGGTGCAACGGATGAGTAATCCATTGGAAACCATAAAATAGATCACTAATTTGTTACACCAGGTAGTTTATCTGTTGTATCATATAACCAACCTGTTGCAATAGATGATTAATTCATTGGAAACCATAAAAAAATGGATCACTAATCTGTTGCACCAGGTATGTTATCGTTTAAAACATATAATTGACTTATTGCAACGGATGAGTAATCCATTGGAAAGCATAAAAATAGATCACTAATTTGTTGCACCGGTTATATTATCTGTCGCAACATATAACCGACTTGTTACAATGGATAAGTAAACCGTTGGAGACAATAAAAATAGATCACTGAACTGTTGAAACATATCACTCATGTATTGCAAAATTAGTTATCTGTTGGATTAATATTGTTTAGATTTCTTTCAAAGAAAAGAGTCATCTGTCACAACAAATGAATGATCTGTTAGATTGTTCATCTGTTGTATTAGATTTTCATAGTTACATCAGATTTTAATTTGTTGCATCAGATGTTTTCATTTATTGCATCAAATGTCTTCATCTATCGCATCAGATGTTTCATCTATTGCATCGTATGTTTCATCTGTTGTAATGCCATTTTTACCAAAACAAACAACAAATCAATCCAGCAACACCAACACATCACACACACATACATACTAAGAACATCAATTGTGAACAAAAATCACCAACAAATCTAAATCAGCAGTATGATAACAAGAAGAAGAAATGCCAGAAATTAGGATTTTATTTAGTCCACATTTCAATACTAGAAGAGTAGTTAGCTCAAGCTCCTCTGTTTCTTCATAATTTTTTACCTGTGAAAAAAAATGGGACGACGAAGAATTCAAAGTTGTTGTCGCCAGAGAAGTTTTCACGTTGATTAACGGTTGAAAGTTGAAAGGGAACTTGCCTGACTATTTTTTGCTGGAGGTTGAAGTCACCGGGAGATTGAAGGGAGAATTTTGCAAAACTGTTGGTTGGGAGAAAGTTGAGAGAAGCTATTGAGAGAGAGAGAGAGAGAGAGAGAGAAAGAGAGAAAGAGATGAGAGAAACTGGTTGATTTGGATTGAAGAGGGGTGTGGGTTGATTTATATTTTTGAAAGGATTAGAAAGTTTTAAAAATATTAATCAAGTCCATAATTAACTTAATCAAGTTTTCTAATGATGTTTGACCCTTTAAGTTGGTCAATGTCACCAATCCTTCATTCAAGACTTAAAAGACACCTTTCCTTCAATTTTCGCAGGAGAGTAACATATATTATTTGAAAATTACTTAAAAGTATTATAAATTATAATATTTAAAAGCTTAAATATCTAAAAAGATATTAATCTTTTATATTCCCAAAAAATACGTTAAAATTACTATAGATCACAATAATTAACAACTTAAAAAATTTAAAAGACATAAAATTTGCTTGACCCTCAAAATTATATCAGTTCCACTTAAATTGGAATAGTTAAAAATATAATTGACTATTAATGCCACAAAAGTTTGGACAAGAAAAGTAACATGTATTATTTGTAAATTACATAAAAAGTATTATAAATTACAATAGTTAACAACTTAAAATATCTAAAAAAAAAATAGTTTGTTATACATTTAAAAAAAAACTATAAATCACAATAATTAACAACTTAAAAAGTTTTAAAGATATAAAATAGTTGGTTGACTCTCAAAATTATATTAGTGTCATTTAAATTAGAAAATAAAAAATGTAGTATAAATCTCAATAATTAAAAACTTAAACTATTTTAAAATATAATTGACTATTAATGCCACGAAAGTTTGAACAAGGAGAGTGACATATATTATTTATAAATTACATAAAAGTATTATAAATTAGGACAGTTAACAACTTCAAACATCTAAAGAATATTGAAAATATGATTGATTAGATAATTTTAATTGTGTCACATAAATTGAGATAAAAAATGACATATAAAGAACGGGCCCTCGATATCTAGTACCATTTACAAAGGAAACACTATAATGGCTATTTATTTAGCATCAACTAATAGGAATTAACATTCATGAAAAGAAGCTCGTTATATAACACATGACTATCAAGCGAATCAATCTCATGTGCGGACATTAATTAATATCCCATCAAAGACATGATTTAGTGAATTATCCTTTTCTCACACCTTACACTTTTTTCCTTCATAACACACTCTCTCTTTATGATAGCCCTATAATATAAGAAAAAACTAGCTTTGTTGTCGGTAACATGGCCGTCTCAACCATTGGTTAGTTCGACGGGGCTGACCAACACGTTTCTCTCAAATCGACTTCTGGATTTCTAGAATTACAATACCCTAATTCCCTAGCTCTATCACAGTGAATACAACAACAACAACACCGACACCTAGTTCAAAAGGAATAACAAGCTCACTTAACACTGTTAATCAGACTAACGAGGTGCAAACTCATATGAAGAAGATAGTTGTGGCCCTAAAAATAAGTCAACAACAACAACTGCAATAACTTTAGTAGAGAATGTACGTGCACAAAAAGTGGAGAATAGTGAACAAGAGAAAAATGACTCAAGTGTGATTGCATTGAAAAATATAAAGAAGGAAGAAACAATAATTGATTCAACTAGTAACTCTTTGGCAGTAGTTGAGATCCCAACAGTGATGCAAACTGATGAATCACTCATGGCTTTAGTTTTAACTGAATCTCCTAACAATGCTTTACATTATATGATCACATATAATGTAACTATAAGAAAATAGACAACAGGTACAAATGAGGAGAGCGATAAGATAAACTCTAGGACTGAAGATCAGATATATACAGATGCAAATATCTCACCAAGATCAATCAAAGAGATTAAATCTATCAATAAAGGGAAAACTAAGGTGATGGTGAGGCCTCTCAATTAGTTAGGGTGCAACCAAACAGGAATGCGGTCTTCATTATGCTACTAAGAGATAAAGCCTTTATTTGAAACATAAGGTCAGTTAAATCATAAAAGTCATTTTCAAGACTACAAATGTTGCACAAATTTCATAAGTTTATATTTGTGGATTTACTTGAATATTTTTAGTATGTCAAAAATATAAACAAATACAAAAATAGGTGACAGATAAAAATAGCCTCTCATGAAAGAAATGGTCAGATTTTTGTGTTTATAAACCATGGGTATGATGCTACAGTGATTAGTGATACGGATCAACAACTTACTTTAAAACTATTAGAGTTGTCCACATATGTACTTTCTTACACCTACATAATGTATGCTAAATATGATAGGAACCTCAGATTGAAGTTGTGGGATGATTTATATAGTATAGCTCAGGGTTTGATTCTTCCATGGCTAATAGATGGTGATTTTAACACAATATTGAATGAGGAAGAGAATATAGGTGGTTTTACCATAGTAGATAATGATACAGATGATTTTAGATCACTTATTGAGTCTTATGATCTTGGTCAACTCCCCTTCAAAAAAAGTCCTTTTACTTGGTGAAATAGTAGAGTTGGTAATGACTGTATTTTTTAGAGTCTAGATAGAGTATTAAGGACTAATGAGTTTCAGGCTCTATTTTCTTAATCAGATGTGGAACACCTTCCTAGAAATGGTTTTGATCATGGACCTCTTTTGGTTACTTCTCAGACTAAAGCACCTACTTTCAGCAGGCCGTTTAAATTTCTTAATTTTTGGAATTCTCATGAGCCGCTTAAGAAATTGGTTATATTGAGTTGGATATTTGATTTCTCCCCTAACTCTTTCTTGGACTTTAAGAAGAAAATTCAGAAGATTAAAAAGGCTTCAAGTCTATAGAGTAGAGAAACTTATGGGGATATTTTTTAGTAGTTGATAATCAGAGAAGATATTGCAAGAATCAAAGAAAAGTTATCGATAAAGACCATATATTTATGAATAGGGTGGTGATGTAGAGGGCTAAGTCTTAATACAAAAAATGCCTTACATTGGAAGAATCTTACTAGCAATAGAAGGTAGGGTATGAATGGTTTGAAAATAGAGCAAAAATACAAGGTTCTTTCATAGTGTGGTGAAAGGAGAAAACACAGGTTGTAAGTGAATAGAATTCAAGATAATAATGGTAACTGGTTGAAGGATCAAGAGAAGATTGCTAATGCTGCAATAAAATTTTCACAGAAATAATTTACACAAAAGAGAGACTCTACTATTTTACCTCTTCTATCACATATACCAGAGATGGCTAGTCCAGAAGAGAATGTGGAGATGAGAATTGATCCAGATCAAAAAGAGGTGAAAAGGTTGTTTTCAATCTCAATAGAGATGTGACCCATATGGTTTATCAGAAGATTTTTTAAAAAATATTGGGATATTATTGGGAATGATATTGTGAGGATGGTACACAATTTTTTACAGGTAATTCCCTTTTCAAGTCAACTACTCACACTAATTTGGTCCTTATATCTAAGAAAGCTATTGTTAATACTTTCTCTAACTTTAAGCCATTTGATTTGAGTAATTTTATTAATAAAATTCTATCTAGAATTATGCATGACAGATTGGAGAGGTTGCTGTCCAGAATTATTATCTCCAATCAACCAAAATTTGAAAAAGGAAGGAGTATTATAGAGAATGTTCTACTTACTCAAAAGTTAGAAACTAATATTGACCAAAGAGGAAAGCTTGTTAATGCGGTTATCAAGCTTATCATGGCCAAAACATATGATAGAGTTTCATATATTTTCTTAATTAGGATTCTGAGAAAGATGGGATTCTCATCCATGGTTGTTGACATGATTTGAAGGTTAATCAACAACAACTATTACTCAGTCCTGATAAATGGGAAGTCACAAGGTTTCTTTCACTCTACTAGGGGAGTAAAACAAGGAGATCTATTATCCTCGACCTAGTTTATATTATCATCAAAAGTCCTCACTAGGGCCCTGAATTCACTGTTCATAGATAAATTATCTGCTGGATACGAGATGCCTAAATGGAGCCCTAACTTGAATCATCTTGCATACATTGATAATAAAATTATCTTCTCTTTTGCAAATAAAACATCTTTGAAGAAGATTATGGAAATTTTGAAAGACTATGAGAGTCAATCGAGACAAAAGGTGAGCATAGAGAAAATCTTCTTTTACATGTACAAATATGTAATAAGGAACACTTCAGAGATGGTTGAAAAATGTTTGGATATGAATAGAGGTTCTTTTCCTATGAAGTACTTGGGTTTTCCTATTAAACATACAAGGAAGAAGAAGAGAACTATGATGAATTAATTGACAAGGTGAAAGGTAAATTGCACTGGTAAGTTGTTCTCATACGGAGGTAAAGAGGTATCAATATCAAGTGTTTTACAAAGTACTCTTTTATGTACTTTTAACTATTAACCCCCCTGTTTTTGTCCTTAATGATCTTCATAAAATTTTTGTTAAATTTTTCTGGAGTACTAAGAAATCATGAAGGAGTAAACACTAGTCAGCATGGAGTAAAATCTGCCCTCCCAAGCAAAAAGAGGGAATTGATTTTAGATCTATATTTGATGTCTCACGCACACTATATGTTAAGCTTTGGTGGAAATTTAGAATCCAAAATAATATGTGGTCCAATTAACCTTAAAACAAATATTGTAAGAATCAAATACCAACACTTGTGAATAAAAAATAGGATGTAATACCACATACTTTTCCTAGCTTGAAAAGCTTTCCATCAATACCAAATTTGTCCAAATCCAACACCCGGGTGAAGAGTTAGAGCCTTTTTAGTGAGACAGTGTATAACCTGAGAGAGCCTTTTTAGTGAGACAGTGTATCACCTGAGCCTTCAACGCGTCGCAAAGAGAGCTCAAATGGCAATTGTCAATTTCCAGTGTTGCTTCACGATAGTAGAGCGTTGTACCAAACTTCCAGGTCATAGACAAGGTGGCAACTGAATAGCTCCGCATCGCGCCACCGTGTAATTTCCCATTTGTCACTTTTTAGTGACTTGGCGTGATAGTAGCGTGTCGTGCCAAGGAAAACATTTGAGAAATTTTCTCAAAAATTAAATACGTGTCCTAGGGTTAAAAGGGTCAATTTTTCACCCTATATAAGCCTTATAACACGAGATTTAGCCATAATTCAGCAACTTATACTCAATTACTCTCAAAAACTCTCAAGAAACAAGCCCTAGGGTTTTCATAGAAGGTTCAATTCCAAGGGAATTCACCGTCGAATTTCAAGAATATCTCCATCAATCTTCGTAGAATCATAAGCTAAGGTATGAATAGTGTTCATTCATGGACTCCTTTCGTCCATGAAATCCAAGAATCTCTTTTCAAATTCAAGTGTATGGATTTTTGTATGAATTCCATGTTGGGTTTGTGTTGCTCATGTTGATAATGACCAATTGAGTTTAAATCCATGTTTGGTGATAAATTTCAAGTGGAATTGACTGGTAAAGATGTAGATTCATGTAAATCTAGGATGAAAACCCTTGGATGATGAAATTAGAGATGAATCATGATGATTAATTATTGTATAATGTTGTCTACATGTGCTATACTTACCATGTGTATGATTAAATGCCTAGATGAAGGAACAATGCTCAACTAGTATGATATCATGAAATCCCCATGTATGTACAAGTTTATGCATATCACATGTTTGATGAAGTGCTTCAATATATGAATTGTGAATTGTGTTGTTGGTCATGTGTTCAAGTAAGCCATGTTATGTCAGTTTCTTCTCATAGAGTCTTGGGGGTACTTGTACCTGAACATTTAGTTGTGTGCCTAAAACCATGTCATGTTTTCACGATCTCCTCAGTCAAGCATGATCCATAGAACTCAGCCAGTCATATGACTCAGGAAATCTCAAAAATCTCAGTAATTTAGTAGCTCAGTAACCTCAGTATTCCTAGTAAATCGTAGTAACTTCAGTATTCTAAGTCAGTCCTCAAAACTCAGTACATTCCATCAATTAACGAAACTCAGTAAATTTAGTTTAGCTCTGCTAGACAATACCACTAGTATCAGTTTAGTTCAGTTAATCAACTCAGTTCAGTTAATCAGTTCAGTGTCTTTCAAATGGGAGAAGGATTCAGCATCGAGCGAGACTAGGGATGGGGACTCACCCGCTAGATAGGACTGAGATCCCTAAAAGTAATCCCTAAGTTCCAGAACTACGTAGCCAGTGTAGGTACGAGATATCACCCATTAGATAGGACTAACATACTCAGGGATCACCCGTTAGAGAATTGCTAGATTAGGACTGACTCTACAGCAGTTATCTATGCCAGTGGCGCGGTAATGACACCCTTCCAGCTGGGGTTATAGGTTGGAAACTAGTTAGCTTAGTATGGGGCATGTCGGTTAGATGAATACATCCCACAATTTAAGTTACAAAATCAGGACTGTCAGATATAGTCAATTCAGCTCAGTAGTATAGACTTAGGACTTTCAGATACAGTCAGTCCTTATCATTATAAATAGACTCTGGGATCACCCATTAGATAGGACTGATCTCAACTATGGTGAATCAGTAACGGTATCATCAGATTTAAAGATAACCTGCCAGATAGGACTGATCTCAGATACAGTCAACTCAGATATATAATGGAACTCAGCTAGTTCCATCAGATTTAAGACTATTAGATACAGTCACTCATGTTATTAGTTATATCAGTTATTAGAACTCATATTATCAGTATTTAGATTCAGGACTATTAGACACAGTCAACTAGACCAATTTTTCATAATCAGAACTGTCAAAAACAGTTATTCATGTATCAGTAACATAGTATGAGTCCCTCAGATAT
>NC_061113.1:66129938-66155281 GCF_002878395.1 Capsicum annuum | reverse complement strand
TATTCATGAGTCAATTATTAGTCATGCATCAGGAATGCATGAATTCAGCTTATTAGTCATGCATCAAATGTGCATATTCAGTATGTTATATTCAGCCATCAGTCATGTCAGTCACAAAATCATGTTCCATCCATTCATGTTCAGTATATATGATAGTTTGTATTCTTTCTCTCTCACTCAATCTCATTCGAGGAAGAATGTTCAAAAGCGGGAGATATTGTAATACCCCGTACTTTTCCTATCTTGAAAAGTTTTCCAAGAATGTTAGAATCTTTCTTTAAAAGATGAATCCATTTTAGTACATATGGTATTTTGAATATTTTCACTTTTAATCATGTCGGTAATCAAATAAGCTTTTCATTGATACTAAATTATCCCAAATGCAACACCCGAGTAAAGAGTTAGAGCCTTTTTAGTGAGACAGTATATCACCTAAGCCTTCAACGCGTCGCGGAGATAGCTCAAATGGCAATTGTCAATTTCCAGTGTTGCTCTATGATAGTGGCACATCGCACCAAACTTCCAGGTCACAGACAAGGTGGCAACTCTATAGCTCAGCGTCGCGCCACCATGCAATTTCCTATTTGTCACTTTCCAGTGACATGGCGCGATATGGCGCGCGCGCCAAGGGCAAAAATTGGGAAATTTTCTCAGAAATTAAATACGTGTCCTAGGGTTAAAAGGATCAATTTCCCACCCTATATAAGCCTTATAACATGAGATTTAGACATAATTCAGCAACTTATACTCAATTACTCTCAAAAACTCTCAAGAAACAAGCCCTAGGGTTTTCATAGAAAGTTCAATTCCTAGGGAATTCACTATCAAATTTCAAGAATCTCTCTATCAATCTTCATAGAATCACAAGATAAGGTATGCATAGTGTTCATTCATGGACTCCTTTTGTCCATGAAGTCCAAGAATCTCTTTTCAAATTCAAGTGTATGGATTTTTGTATGAATTCCATGTTGGGTTTGTGTTGCTCATGTTGATAATGAACAATTGAGTTTTAATCCATGTTTAGTTATAAAATTCATGTGGAATTGACTAGTAAAGATGTAGATTCATGTAAACCTAGGATTAAAATCCTTGGATGATGAAATTAGAGATAAATCATGATGATTAATTGTTGTATAATGTTGTCTACAGGTGCTATGCCTACCATATGTATGATTAAATACCTAGATGAAGGAACAATGCCCAACTAGTATGATATCATGAAATCCCCATGTATGTACAAGCTTATGCATATCACATATTTGATGAAGTGCATCAATATATGTATTATAAATGTGTTATTGGTCATTTGTTCAAGTAAGTCATGCTATGTTAGTTTCTTCTCATCGAGTCCTGGGGGTACTTGTACCCAAACATTTAGCTGTGTGTCTAGAGCCATGTCATGTTTTCACGATCTTCTCAGTCAAGCAATGATCCATAGAACTCAGTCGGTCATGTGACTCGGGAAATCTCAAAAATCTAAGTAATTTCAGTAGCTCAAAAATCTCGGTAACCTCAGTATTCCCAGTCAATCTTAGTAACTTCAGTATTCTGAGTCAGTCCTCAGAATTCAGTACATTCCATCAGTTAACGGAACTCAGTAAATTCTGTTGAGCTCTACTAGACAATACCACTAGTATTAGTTCAGTTCAGTTAATCAGCTCAGTTCAGTTAATCAGTTCAGTGTCTTTCAGATAGGAGTAGGATTCAGCACTGAGCGAGCCTAGGGATGGGGACTCACCCGCTAGATAGAACTGAGATCCCTAGAAGTAATCCCTAAGTTCCAGAACTACATAGCCAGTGTAGGTATGAGATTTCACCTGATAGATAGGACTGACATACTCAGGGATCACCCATTAGCGTATTTAAATGTATAGGACTGATCCCAAGTGTCACCCGCTAGATTAGGACTGACTCTACAACAGTTGTCTTTACCAGTGGCCCGATACTGACACCCTTCCAGCTGGGGTTACAGGTTGGACCCCAGTTAGCTTAGTATGGGGTATGTCGGTTAGATGAATACATCCTACAGTTTCTGTTACAGAATCAGGACTATCGGATACAGTTAATTCAGCTTGGTAGTATAGATTTAGGACTGTCAGATACAATCAGTCCTTATCATTATAAATACACTCTGGGATCACCCATTAGACAGGACTGATCTCAACTATGGTCAATCAGTAATGGTATTATCAGATTTAGAGATCATCTGCCAGATAGGACTGATCTTAGATACAGTCGACTCAGATACAGAATGGAACTCAGCTAGTTCCATCAGATTCAGGACTTTCAGATACAATCACTCATGTTATCAGTTATATCAGTTATGAAAACTCATGTTATCAGTATTCAGCTTCAAAACTATTAGACACAGTTAACCAGACCAGTTTTTCATAATTAGAACTATCAGAAATAGTCATTCATGTATCAATAACATAGTATTAGTCCCTTAGATATCATTAATTCCATGTTATTAGTAAACTCAGTAATCAGAACTTAGCATTTAGTCCTATCACGATGTCAGTTACAGTTATGTATGCATACATGTATTCTTACGTTCATGTTAGTCAGGCAGTTAGTATTGTTCATGGATATGAACCTATTGTATTTAGCCTACCTCACTTGCATACCAATACATTCAAATTACTGATGCATTTTTGCTATGGTGTGTTATACCATAGGCTTAGAATAACAAGCTCCAGAGAACCAGTAGCATCCAAGTTCAGAGATCAGAGTTAGCAGTGAGTCCTCATCCTTTGAGGACATGATGATCAAATTACTATTTCAGTTTTCAGTTTATTTCAGTAGTTGGAGTTAGTTGGGGACATGTTCCATCAGCTCCTTATTCAGACAGTTTAGAGGCTTTCAGACTATAGTATATTTAGACAATTATCTTAGTTGTTTTGGTATTGTTATACCATATTTTTCAGTTATGTACTAGTATTGAACCTTATGGTCTTTCTGTTCATGTTTCTGCATTTACGATATTATTACTATTATTTAGTGCTCAGTTTACAGATATTAGTCATGGGTTAACTTGTGGCCTTCGGGATCATAGGCACCGTGTAGTATTTTGGGTACTAGATTTGGGGTGTTACCGAGGATCTCAAATTTGAAAGCATATACTAAAAAATAGGGATAAGCTTGAGCAAGCTATATGGTGGGAACCAAAAGGAGGCACTTCTAGTATATATTTTGAAAATTAGACAAATTTTGGTCCCCTTTGCAAACATCAATTAGAAATGCACACTTGTCATGCAATACGGAATGTTGAAGAGTTTCTAAATAAGGATGGATAAAACTTTGAAGAAATAAATAACCATGTTCCTGATATGTAGTAACACATATTAGGAACAACATGAAGCAAAGTAAACTTGTTAATCAAAGAGATGCAACTTGGTAGATGAGTATCAGTACTAGATTATTTAGTGTGCAGAGTGTTTTAAGAGTTACAAAGAAATAATGAAGGGGTTTGTGATGATTTGAAGAATCTATGGTGTAAATATTTGTCGTTAAAATTTCCATTCTTGGCTTGGAGAATCTAAAAAGGAAACGTACCAATGGAATAATTAATCCACACATGAAATCCTAACGTTTCATAGATTTTCAACAACAACAACAACAACAACAAACCCAGTGTATTCCCACCTAGTGGGGTCTGGGGGGGTAAGATGTACGTAGTCCATACCTCTACCTCTAAAGAAGTAGAAAGGCTGTTTCCGATAGACCCCCGGCTCAAGTCACGTTTCATAGATTTTAAAGTATTGTGAAAATGCTTTAAAGGGAGAAATTGCTCAAGTTATTTTGCAATACTTCTCTAAAGTAGCAGGTTTAAACCCATTATTAAATTTCAAGCAAAATGTAAGGATATGATAGTTCTTCGATAATAACATTAGAATTAAAGGGGTGTATCAGGTGATACCCATCTTAATTGTCTAATTTCTTTGGAAAATAAGGAATATAATAATGCATAGAGCAAACTACTTATTTGCAAAATCATCTAGGATTTCACAGACTGATTGAAGAAATTCCTGAAAAGCAAGTTCAAGATGCATTGTGGAGGCAAAAATTAGCCTCAAATAGTGGGGGTTCAGGAGAGATATAGGCTAGTTTTCAATTTTAAAATTTTAAGGTAGTCATCCCACCTGTGTACTGATTCAAATGCAACACAGATGAAGCCTCTAGGGGTAATCTAAGCCCTAGACCTACTGTATTTCACATTAGAAATTCTGAAGTGTGAGTTTGTGGTTGATGGAAGGATGATGATTTTTGACACTACTAATCTAATGGTTGAGGTTAGAGCTATCAGAGAAGGACTGACCTACTATAGGGATAACAACATTGATAATATTATTGTGGAATTAGATTCAATGGCCTTGATTCAGATTATCCAAGATGTATGAGAAGTCTTATGGAGCATCACACTAGAAAGAGTGTATTAATAGTATACAGAGTTCTGTCAGTAAGAATTCAACATTCCCTTAGGGAGGAAAATACTCTTATTGACTTTTTTGCTAACTTAATTTTTTTTTGTAGGTAACTATCAATTTAATCACATTCAAGAGGTTTTAAGTACTGGGTGAAAGATAATAATTTTAGATAAACAAGGTATTCCAAAAACAAAAAGAAAACAACCAATAATTTACGAGCAGTCCACAAAATAGATATCATATCTAACCAAATTTGTTTTCATGTGTTAATGGTAAAGAATTAAAAATAGTATAAGATAAGACAACTACTAATCTAAAATAATTTCATGAGGATTCACTATCCGTACATGTGAGAATTTTTTGAGTGTCATTCAATAGAAAATCAAGATTAGTATGCATCTACACTTTCTTTATTATCTTTTAACCATATCAACACACATAATTCAACAACTTGCAAAGAAAGAAATTAATTCATGACTCTCTAGCTATTTAATCACTATTTTTTTATTTTAGATCAGATGATGGTATTAACTTCATTTGAAGTTTAACCCGTCAATTTGGAAGCTTAAGTGATAAGAGTTGCTACTTATCTGAGAAACAATGATAAATTGGCATAGGAGCTTGGATCTAGAAAAGATCTACAACTCAATTGTATAATGAGAGAGGATAATGACAGCTGCAAATGAAATATAAGTGCAGAAATAAGGGGTAAAAGCTTATAATAGGAATTGAATTCATCACTGTTAGAGCCTTTTTCAGACATAATCAACAAATTAGCAAGAGAAGAGAGTTTGATGCAACCAAGAAATAAAGAGACTTTGAGATGTTCAAAATAAGTCTCTTGAGTGACTTTTATCTCTTTTCTGTCTTACACTATTACACTTGCTTTATTTGTTGTATTTTGCTCTGAATATATTTTTTCTTAATTCAGATCACTTTTGAACCTGGCCACTTTTGTACGAATAAACTCATCTTTATTTTATTTATGGGTTTGACCAAATTTTGATAAAAACAATGATTTACTGTATTATCACTGCAAGAAAACTGTTTATCAGAGACCACAATTTAAGAACAAGTTGTAAATATGGTCCCTAAAACTATACTTTTAGGAATGCCATTATTTACTGGTCCCTAAATTTCTATTTTTTTTAGATATGCTGATATTATCTTTAAAAAAAAAGTACCTGATCTCTAAGAATAAAATTTAAGCGGGAGCTATCTAAAAATATAGGCGCAAATAAAAATTAATAGTTAAATATTTTAGTGGGAGCTCTAAATTAAAATATCTCTCTGAAATCTGTCCTCACCTAAAGCCCTACGCCCCTTCACCAAAAATCTCTAGACCTCCCTCCTAACAAAAAATCTCCAAAATCTTCACTACAAAATCTTGTCATATCACTTATGGTAAGTACTTCCTCTCTAATGAGAAATTTTTTTTCCTTCATCCCAAGTTTTTTCTTTGTGTTATGCAAAAAAGAATTTAGCAAGCATTATTTTTTTCATTGATCTTCAATTCTTGATAAAAAAAAATACTATTAATATCTGAAAATATATCTAACAAAACTTTAAAATCATTGTAGGTACCAAATCCAAACCTTTTCAACTATTGTAGCTAAAAAATTTTCTTTTTTATCGTGTTTCGCTTGATATCGAAATTTGTGGGTTTGATTGAAACATGCATATTGGTGCATTTTATTAATTTTTTGGTCTTTTGCTTGATATCAAAATTTGGAATTTTGGTTGGCACATGCTTGTTGGTGAATTTTGCTTATTAATTTTTTGGTCTTTTGCTCGATATCAAAATTTGAGGGTTTGATTGAAACATGCATATTGGTGCATTTTTTTTTGGTCTTTTGCTTGATATCAAAATTTGGGATTTTGATTGGCACATGCATGCTGGTGAATTTTACATTATTAATTTTTTGCTCTTTTGCTTGATATCAAAATTTGGGGTTTTTATTTAAACATGCATATTGGTACATTTTTATTAAGTTTTTGGTCTTTTGCTTGATATCAAAATATGGGATTTTATTGGCCCATGCATAATGGTGAATTTGGCATTATCAATTTTTTAGTCTTTTGCTTGATATCAGACTTTGGGGTTTTGATTGAAATATGCATGTTGACGAATTATGCATTATCAATTCAAATAATTTGTTTAACTTCTTTGTTTTTATAGAAAAATGTGCAAGACTTTCTCTTTCCAAATCTTTCTTTATATTTGCTTGATTCTATTAATTTTTAGCTTTGTCATTGTTGTTGTTGTCTTTGGTCGGGATTATGACAATACTGAAGAATTTTATTTTTAGTATTCTTATTTTACATCGATTCACACAGTTAAAGCTTAATTAGCATGTTGGGTATGTTGTTGTTGAATCAATTGTTGATAGTTGTCAAAGTAAGGAATCATTCGTGCACCCATTTTTCTTCATGCTAATTATATGTGCATATTTGTGCTCTATAGTATAGCTTGAGGCATTTCTGTAATAAAGAAGTCATAGGAAGTCTTAACTAAGTTTTTCTATGATTAGCAGTGATGAAACTGTCAAGCCAATTCTTAACACAATTTGTTCAAAACACTTGTGGCTGATTAATTTCTACTGTTGATGATTTTCACTTAACCACAGTCTAGTTTACTATTGACCTGCAGATTCACTATTTTTATCTCCTACTATTCTCTTTCTTTGTTCTTCCTTGCATTTAAACTAAGTTAGATAAAATATACGGATATTGCAGTGAATGCACTAAATTCTTGGAGTATTTTACTTCTTTAAGAAACCCAAAGAAAAGGTCATATCTTTACTATTGTGACTTTCCTGTTTTCCACCCCTTTATAGACACCACATATAGGGTAAAGCAAAAAGGTCATCCAAGAGGATTTATCCTAAATAGACCCCCAAATTTGTTTCTCATGGTTCAATCTCTAACAGATGTGCCATCAATTATTGCACTCGTAGATCTTGTAGGGATCGAACAATTAGATATAAAATCCACAAGAGAAAAGTTGGACAATTCAACATTTTATTAGAGATAATATTCATAAAGAAGAGTTGGCAGATGCAACACTAAACATAACAACAAAACTTTATATTGTGATGAAACTTTGTGTGTCTGGAATAATATGTGATGATTGACTTGTTCAAGATACAGTCGTTGGTTCACGAGAGCTATGAAATTCTATGTTTGTATCTTTTTTTCCTCAAGATACTATTGTTCAATATATGATG
The DNA here is from genome assembly GCF_002878395.1 of Capsicum annuum. NCBI lineage: Eukaryota > Viridiplantae > Streptophyta > Magnoliopsida > Solanales > Solanaceae > Capsicum > Capsicum annuum. The sequence continues at coordinate 66,147,627 of NC_061113.1, read as the reverse complement.
ATTGAGTTTTATAATATCCTAATTTTTTAAAATCTTTTGTAGGTTTAATATGAAACCTCCAAAAAAAAAGAAAATGAGGTGCCTTCCTGATCTTGGGTGTATTTATACACCTAAGCACCTTAACTTACCCATACTTTAGCAAAGTTTTGAGAACAAAGTGCTTAGTTTCTTATATTTTTATTCTACTTTTTATGTAATTGAGCTAACCTATACGATTACCATGATTTCAAGTGTAAATGGAGTAGATGGAGACATAAAGGTACCATGGATTGCAGATGGCATTAAACACAAGCAAAAGTAGCATGTTGAATGCGATGTGGCGCCTAAAAACTATGTCTAAGACTATTTAGTCATTTAAAGTTAGTCTAGGGACTTAGAAGGCAATTTGAGAGAAAAGTTACTAAAAATACCCCTATGCTGACAATTGACGTATTATTCTGTATTATTTTTTAATTAAGATTGGCGGCTTAGAACAAGGGAGAAAAATGCAATTTCATCTTGTTCACGTACATCTCCACGAAGATCATTTTTAACTTTTAGTATGATGAATATTTCTATTGTGATTTTCGTTTTACTCATGAGTAGCTAAGTTTATTAGTTAGGGTTATGGAAGCCTTGTAGCATACAATCTATCACTATGGGTTTTGAATTCATTATGCATTGATTTACTTATGTCATACTCTCTTTATTTATCTTGAATTCTCGTGGTTGCAAACATAGAAAATATGCCATTAAAATCAACTTGTTCGATAGAAAGGTTGATGTTTGGAAAATAGAGTAGTGACAAGAAAATAGGGCTTCCAACCTCTATTTCACACGGTATTTATCAGTCATGGTTAGCTTGTGGTCCTTTGTGGGTCACGAGCACCGTGTAGCTTTCCGGGTACCAGATTCGGAGTGTTACACCCATTGAGCTTTTAGCTTGTTCTTTGGTAACCTCATTTGTAGCCTAAACCCTTCTTTGGTTGACTTTAACTTGATCCAAAACTCCTAAGCACTTTAGAAAGTACTTCTTTATTGAGTAAGGAGTTTGAAAATAAGAAGGAAATGGTGAAAGTGAAACCTGAGAGTATTGTTATTGGTGTGTAAAATAAATTTTGATGTGTGGTTGAGAGTGATATAATATATATATATATATATATATATAAGAGAGAGAAATAAATGGTTGTTCAAAGTGGAATAATGTTAGCATAGCAAATCCTCCCGCCATAAGTTATGTGAATGAGCTTAATAAGATGGGGTGAAAGCAAATCTGTGAAGGTAGTATAGGTGAAAATAATTGGTTATTCAAGATTGGTCTTAATTGCATAATGTAGTGTCTTAAAGCGCTTAGGGAAGATAGTCCCTATTTCTAGCCAAAATAGTTCCTACTCATCCCTTAGCCTGCATTACAACCCGTAAAAGTCATATTTGATCGTAATCTTAATATTTTGATATTAGTGGAGCACTACACTAAGGGAGAGCATATGGTCATCAGTTGTAATTAGAGAATTCCTTACGAGAGTGAGAAAAATTGGATACTTATACCCATCTTGTTAGAAAGTGCATTATTGTGAGTGATTATGGGTAACCTTCTTGTTGTGAGGGCAAATGTTTGATGAAAGTTGGGTAATTTATATAATTTATTTGCTTAAACAGTATGCAAGAGTTTTCCAACTTAATAAGTCTATTCTTGAGGGTAGGTCATTTCTAGTAATTATTCACGAATCTACTTTTTGTTCATAATTGTTGTGTGAGCCCAATTTAAGCATATTATTTTTCCTTTGTGGGGGTTAGGTCTTGTGTAGTATGCATAAATAAATAATTTTTTCAAGGACAAACAAAGATTTAAGTGTGGGGTGGTGATCTTGGGTGTATTTATACACCTAAGCACCATAACTTACCCATACTTTAGCTATATTTTGAGAACAAAAGTGCTTAGTTTCTTATGTTTTTATTCTACTTTTTATATAATTGAGCTAACCTATGTGATTAGCATGATTTCAGGTATAAATGGAGTAGATGGAGACATAAAGGGACCATGAATTGCGGATGGCATTGAACACAAGCAAAAGTGGCATGTTGGATGCAATGTGGCTCCTAAAAACTATGTCCAAGACTATTTAGTCATTTAAAGTTAGTCTAGGGTCTTAGAAGGCAATTTGAGAGAAAAGTTACTAAAAATACCCCATGCTTATTCTGTATTATTTTTTAATTGAGATTGGCGGCTTACCACAAGGGAGAAAAATGCAACTTTATCTTGTTCAAGTACATCTCCACCAAGATCATTTTTATTTTTGGTATGATGAATATTTCTATTGTGATTTCTGTTTTACTCATGAGTAGCTAAGTTTATTAGTTAGGATTATGGAATCCTTGTAGCATACAATCTTTCACTGTGGATATTGAATTCATTATACATTGATTTACTTATATCATACTCTTTTCATTTATCTTGAATTCTCATGGTTGCAAATATAGAGAATGTGCCATTAAAACTCAACTTGTTTGATAGAAAGGTTGATGTTTGGAAAATAGAGTAGTGACAATAAAATAGGGTTTCCAACCTCTATTTCACACGTTAATGCCCTAATAGAATTAACAACTTGGAGACTTCGTATAATTGTATAAATACTTTTGATTCGAGAGAACTAAAGTGAATTAGTCATTGATGGTTGAGAAACATTTGGATTAAGATATTGAATATATTTATCTATAAGTATGATGCATGTATGAATTCTTAAAATCCATAGTTAGAAAGTATTGAAAATTACAAGGTGGGCATAACCCTAGCTTTCTATTTCCCTGAATTCAAGTACTACTACACATATCTCAACTTTTTTAAATTGAAACTATAAATTTGTGAATTGAATTAAACCCCGCTTTTTTGTTTTACAGAAACAAATGATTAAAACTCAACTAATCTGCATACAACTTAATTAACATCATATTCCCCGTGGAATTCGACCCCAACCTAGTTGGGTTATATATTTGACAACGATCGCTTACACTCTTGTAAGAGAGTTATAATTTGGGCATATCACTTCCATTATAAAATCTACAACCAAATATGCATTTGTTCCACCAGGCGCTATAGCGTAGGGATAAGGGAGAGGCCTCAAATCATTGAGCTCTTTAAGGGTGTCTAGAACTAATATTCCAATTTCTTTTCCTACTGATCAAGTTATACGGTACTACCAAATCACTGAAACATGTAAGATTTCTCAAATTTATTTTGTTGTCAATTTAATCTTTTTAATTAAGTAAGAGAATTTCATTGAAAGGCCTCAATAAGATGTTGACAAAAATTATTGAAGTTTGAATCTTTATTTTGATTCCTGAAAATTATGAGTGTGTACACTTCATTGATGGGTTCTGATTGTTAATATTTTTTATGGATCGTTTCTGTTTAATAGTTGTATTAGAATGGAAGTGGGAATGAGCAGTGATCATAGAGGTAATATATTGAATGTTCATTGAATTTTAGTGCTAAATGTTACTACCAAGTGATACAGAAAAGGGACAAAGGTGATTGTTAAAAAGTTTTGATGGATCGTTTTAGTTTGTATCTGTATTAGACTGGAAGTGAGAATAAGCAGTGAGCAGAGAGGTAATATATTAAATGTTCACTGAATTTTAGTGTTAAATTTTACTACCAGGTGATATAGCAAAGGGATGAGGGCGTGGGCTTAGATCTATGTCTACTGGACAAGAAACACAAACAATAAAGGGGCATATGAAATTTAATGTTCCGTCTTTCTCATCTACTGATGAAGTTGTTCAATACATCCAAATAATTTGAAAAAGTATGATTTCTAAAATTTGTTATCTTTTAAATTTAATTTAATTTTAATGTTGAAGGTTTTGTCAATCCGATTTCTTACACCAAATGATCTAAATAAGGAACGAAGACTTAAAGATATGTGCTTTTTTAAGTACTCTGAAAATGAGGAGTGATCCTTCCATCAAAATTCCCATTATACAAATCAAAGTATGTCAAAATTCTCTAACTGTGAAAAATTAAACTCTACCATGTCTGTTTCTCAGGGATCACAAACAGTGAACAAAAATCCATTGCTTTACGAGAAAAAGCACATGCAAGCTGATATTTTGATCTCGTTGTCTGCTGATCAAGTTATGAATTCTGCTAAAATACTGAGAAAAATTATGAATTTTAAAATTTTTATTTTATAAGATTGAGTTTAATTTAATGTTAAAACTTACATTGGCATTTTTTCTTGTAGAAGGTGATCTAGAGAAGGAACAAGGGCTTAGAGATATGCGCTCATATGAAGACTCTAAAACTAAGAAAGAATCCTTTCATAAGAATGCTCATGATGCTAGTCAGAGTATGTCAAGACCATCTAACATTGCAAGATCAAATTCTACCATGTCTTCTACTCAGGAATTGCGAATAACTACCAAAATTACTTTGATTTATAAGAAAAAGCATGTACAATAGGTTATTATAATCTCTCCGACTACAGATTAAGTTATGCAATTTTCTCAAACAGTGGGATTGGAAACAAAGAACAAAAAACATTTGGCGTTTGACAAAGAGAATGTGCAAGATAATATTCCAGTTTTTTTCTCTGATGATCAAGTTATGCATTCTTCTCAAAAAGTGGAAAGAAGTATGATTTTTTAAATCTATTTGATCATAATTTTATCACATATATAATAGTTTTTGACAATTTTAATTAATCCAATTATAGGTTCAAAATTTTTTGAGAAGGTAAAAAAGGTTCAAGGAGGTAACAAGTGCAAAGAAGTTGTATCTCTTGAAATTGAATAAAATCTAAAAATAACTTTTTACAATAATCGAACAGTTGGAAATAATAGCAATCTAGTTTTGAGGAACCTAAAAAAAACTGTTCATGCCTGTAATCTATGTCCATTGACAGTATCATCGTGGGATGATATTAAGGAAGAAGAGTTGGATCACATGTGGGCAGCTGTTAAGGTTGGATTTCTATATTCATATTATTTTATTACTTAAATTTATCACATTCTTATCATGTTTTTCACATGTGTGATAATTAAATAATATAAAGTTGAAGCATTGCGACTCTGAATGCCTTAGCCCAGGTATGATTTCTTTTTTTTTTTTTCTAGCTCATTGCTAGGAGGGTTAAAAAAAAATTTCATTCTTGATCGTAGTTGTTGTAGTCAAAATACTAGGGGTCGACTCTACTTGTAGTCGCTGCAGTAGCAAGACTAACTTTTTCTCTTTTGCTTCTTTTTTTCTACTGGAGTAATTAGTGTGGACTTCATTTTCAAGTTATTTGTTATTTCAGATATTTTTATTTTTTCAATGTAACTATTGTCTGCATGGTTTATTACAGCTATAGTCATTCAAGTCTTATGAATATAGAATGTGACTTTAGTATTTTATTCAACCTTTAGAAAGTTAGATTTTTTATAAGCTCAAAACAATCACTTTTGCTCACATATTGGATGTCAACCTGTGTTTGATGTATTGCAAGATTAATTTGAGAGTGAAGACATAAATTTTCGGCGTGAACATGTCTCAAATTGGATGAAAGAGTTATGAAATAAATTGAGAAGACAATTATATACAAATTATGTGAAAGGTAAGACAATTCAACAAGCTCTTAAGAATAAGCTTAAAGGGGTAGACACCAAACAATGGGAGTGGTTGATAAAGAAATATTTTTTTATAAAAAAATTTTACGTTTGACATAATATCGAGTTATGTGTTTTCATGTCATGCTGTTATCTTTTAATTAGTGATACTTATAATATTTGAATTGAATATTGTTACTCAAATATAGGAGAGAAGCAAAAGGAACGCAGTAAATAGAGCTAAGTTGAATATGCATCGTCGTATGGGAAGAAAGCCATTTCGAGAGATTATTTATCAAAAGGTGTTACCATTAAATATTTAATTTTTTAATATTGGTGGGGTGTCATTTGATATGTTTTCTTTTATGTATAGGGTGGAAAAGATGAAAAACCCTCAAATCTGGCAATTATTTTCTTGGAGATTTGAAAAAAAGAATAACACACTTGTTGATTCAAAGACAATACAGAAACATGTGTGTTTGGTTAATTTAATATGTAATTTACTTTTAGTTAGCATGTATGCTCATAATAATCTCTCTTTATAATCTGTAGGTTAAAATTCAAGAATTAATATAGTCCAAACCATCTATTTCTTGCATCGAAATTCTCGAGAAATGCTTTGGACCTCAAATTCATATTCATGTAATTAGCTTTGGAGGTGGAGTAAAGGCAAAATATTTTGAAGGTGGAACTACCTCAAAGGCAGAATTGTGGTCCGAGATACATTCAACTGTGAAGAAAATAAAACTTTGAAGGATCACTTGTCTAACATAGAAAATGAGATGAATGAAATGAAGCAATTAAAAGAGTGGTTTTTAGCTCAACACTCCACTTTTTAGCCTCCACCATCAGAACGCTCAGGAGAATGACTATTCCAAAGTTGATACCAAGGTAGTAAACTTGCCTAAAATTTTAAATTGTTTGAAAATATATTAACTTATTTGATCACTTTTTGAAGCATCAATTTATTGTCCCGAGAAAATAAATATATTAACTACTAATGTCTATTGAGTATATTTGCTTGTGTACTTGTTGATCATGGTACTTCTCTAATATTTTGATAGTTGATTATTGGTAATAGTTTTGAATTTCATTGGAGTTTTTATTTTATAAATCTCTTTTTCTAGTTGACACCTCAAGTTGTTACCAAAAAATATCAAAATAACTGCAAATAAATTGATATAAATATTATTACAATGGACTTTTCTATGGCTACACATGTATAGAGTACGCTCTTTATGAGACAACAACCTTAATCGGTTGGTGATGTATTGTCTTTCTCTATATATCTCTCTTCGAGACTTTTTGGTAACAACTGTGAAATTTTATTACAAGTATCTAATATCATGAACACAAAAGAGAGCACCTTAGCTAATTGTCTTAACAGAAGGCTGCTTGTACAAATGTCATTTGTCTTTTGTTAGCAGCCTATTTAGTTCAGCAAGCAAGACTATGACTTTAGTTTGGATTGTGCTATTTTAGTCTATACAAGTTCAGCAATGTTATACCTCTGTCTTTCAATGAGTTAAGACTAGTTAATCCTAAAATCAATAATTTTTTTGGAGGATTGTAATTTTATCACGTCAGTGATCAACCTCTTTTTCAATCTCTCCATGGCAGTCTACTTTTTTGAACAAATATGCTTTTCAATTTTCTTTGTTTAACTTATGTGAATTTGGGTTTAACATTTAACTTATTGGGTTTGATTTAGTTTGATTTGTAGTTTCACAATTATTGTACCTGCTATTTAGCATATTTTGATGTGTATATATGTTCCTATTTGAGGTTATTTTTTGTCATTCATGATATATGATGGTGAGAACCATAAGCATTAGGTTATTTGAGTTGCATTTTATCAACAATATATGCAGTATTAGTCCTTACCGGCAGATGATCAAATAAACTATAGATAGTGATTTTTTCCATGCTAGTTGTTAGTTTTACTAAGAAATCATAAATCATGTTTGCTTCTCCATAGTAGTGTAAAAATGTATTCTCATCTCAGCCAACCACATCATTAATTTATTTGATAATAAAAAGCAAATTAAGGTGTTTAGAAATCTAACTTGCATCATATTCATCATAAGTAGAGAATCCATCTAAACAATATACTTTTTACATTGGTTGACCTTCAGCCATTTTGATGTGAATTTGTTGTCATGGATTCTGGTACATACAATAATTACATTGTCATGTACTTGATGTATGTTACTAATACAAGAATGACAAGGAAAGGCACAAAACATACAACAAAATAGTCCACAAGTTCTAGGAACCAAGGACCCTTTTGATAACCACTCTCGGATTCACTAGTTAGAACAAGGAAGAAGAGATTATAAGGTGTTGTGACACCAAAATAGACAACCACAAACTAATATTACCAACAATAATTTGAATAAATAAGATAAACAACAATAATATTAAAATAACAACAACACACAGCTTGGAATAACAAGAACACTACTAATGGTTACAACAATATAAAGATAGGAAGATAGACAAATGGAGATACAATCTTAAGAACCCAAGAGCTTATTCCACTCTTGGACCCTTAACACTATACACTAAAATCACCTATATATTATAATTGACACAAGAGAGGCATCCACCACCCAAGCACCAACGTATCAAGCTAAATGCAACACACAAATGATTCCACACTTGTTCAATGCCCTAGTTTCGGTTTTGGACTCTCTCTCTAAGAGAAGTGTTCTCTCAATATCATTAAGAAACTAAATAAATAAAACCTATAATGTTCTATTTATACTATATTACAATAATAGACAAAATGACAAAAGGGACCTTTAGTGACTAGTCTTCAAAAATACTCAAAAAGTGTCATGATCATGATGATACTTGTATCATCCTCTCCATCTTGAGAGGAATTTAACCACATATTTATGGCATCAACTCTTTTACGAAGGCACATCACAATCTCCTTCATGCGGCCACACATCTTATCCATCTCCCTCACCTTGCATTTTAACCTTATTTTGCTCTCCATCTTGAGGCTTGCTATCAACCTTAGTCAATTCAATTACTACTTCTTCCCCAAGATTGTACAATTTTCCCTCCCTTAGGATCACGTTACTCCGGTTTGGACACTCACTAGCCTTGTGCCCTCAACCTTGACATTTGAAGCATTGAAATCCCTTGTAATTGAAAATGGAAATTTGTTTACCTTCATACCTTGGGGACTGTTTTGGGGCAGCCTTGGTGATATCGGGTTGGACAGCTATGGATGAGCTCTCTTTGAGCTCCCTTTCAACCTCCAATGTGGCTTGGAAGATTCCATCAATAGTGTCGAACTTATGAAGTGTCAAACGTGAGGCAATATCTCTATTAAACTGTACCTTGAATCAAATAATGCCATGACTCACTTGCTCTCCTCTATGATCAAGTTTCAATATGAGTTATTAGAACTCATCGTAGTAAGCCATGCCGCTCTTGTTTCGTTGCCTCAAGTTATACAACTTTTCAAGGATCTCTTGCTGACATCTTTTGGGTAAGTACCTTTGTCTCATGAGGTACCTTAACCAAAACCAAGGAGGGGGCTACCCCTCAATCAAAATATTGCCAAAACGCTTAACATACTCTCACCATGTAGTAGCATAACCCTCAAAATGAGCAATTGCATAGAACCTTTTTTTCTCCTCGGTAAGATTATTAACTTGGAAGACCCTCTCACATGTGGATTCCCATGCAAGAAACTCTCTGGGAAAACTCTCACCCTTGAATATTAGAATCCCTATCTTTATGATATTTAGCTCTACATCACAGTTTTGGTTCCCTTGTTAGTTCCAATAAGTAATTCTACCTTCTCGTCCATAAACTTTTCTCGGATCACCATACCTTCCCTTTATCTCTCCCCTTTTCATATAAGCATCATCATACGGCCTATAACCATCATGTTGTCCTCCCCTACCATAGCCCTCAGTATGGATTGGTCTATTTGGGTTAAGTAAAGCTTGTAGAAGTAGGATTGGATTTGGATAGTAAGGTCTATGGTCAAGTGGAGTTTTGATGAGAGAATTCGAGTTTGGTGGTGGTATTTGGGTTCCAAGCCCTTCTTGTTGGACTTGGTAGAGTGGAGGATGGCTTGGTCTATCTTAGTCTCGGCTTTGGGAGTAAATATTGGTTGAATTTGTGGCAATTGGTGGATATAGCATTTGGTGCAAGGTCTCAGGAGTATTAATTAGGGAATTGTTTTGAGGGGTAGAAGGTCGACTCCTTTGGCTTTCCACACGCTCTAATCTCTCACTCATTGATGCCACATCCGCATCTAATTTCTCAAGATCCACATTCAACCTAGCCATATCTTGGAACATAGTTTCAAGGTGAGCCAAAATAAGATTGATGGCGTTATTATCCATTGTTTGAGCATTTGAAGCCTTGGGTTCCATTGGACTTAGGAAGTTACCTACAAAATAATAGATGAGTTAGTTGTAAAAGAAAAGGTCCTCACACTCTCTCTTTAGTTCTTTACCTCTCAGATTTCTTCACTCAATCACACAAGTGTGGCAAGCTTGATTGTATTCTGTGCTTGAGAGGTGAACCAAGAATTTACAACGTCTCAAAAGAATAAAGCACACAAAGGAACGTTAACATGAAAAACAGTTTTAAAACTAACTTACAATCTAATATTAGCCTGTAAGTTAGTAATGGAGTCAACAAACGAGACTAAAGAAACAACAAATTAGAAACTAGTAATCCAATTTTGAGCTTAAATTAATGTGTAAACAATAAACGCGATGACATGTCACCCTTCAATTGGCTGAGATTTCAACAAATTTTAATTATCAATTTTGATATTTTGGGTCCTTCACTATATGGAATGGATGAAATTAAAATTAGAGGGAAAGTTACAGTCTTAGAATCCTTTTCAAATTCAATCTTCAAAAGGTATGACTTGGCTTGTACTATTCCTACAAAACAAGGTCTTTGAAATAGGGAAAGTGGTTGAAAAAGTTGTTGTCAAGTCAAAGAATGATGTGATCAAGTCCTTTCACCAACAAGTCTTCCAACTTTGTCTTCACCTTTTCTAGATATATTAGCTAATTTAAGGTGGTCAAGATAAGAGAAGTGATAAAGAACAACAAGAACACAACAAGAACCTTCAAGAACTACAGCAACATCACCATATGGCCCAGAACAACTTCAAGATTCGGCCAACTTCAAGTTCACATTAATAATGTCATCATTTTAAGCTCAAACTTTAGATATAGACACTTGTAGTGTTGGTGAGAAAGAAACCAACACTTGAAACACCCTAAACAAACAAAATTACTACCAAATCTAGACACACAAATAAGTTTTTGGCCAAGACAACAACAAGATCTAACTTTCGGCCAAGAATAAGAAAAACTTCTTAACCTTTTTTTTTATTTTTCAACTTTCAAGCCCAAGATTGATCTTGTTGGAGCAACATCAATCCACGCTCTAATACTAAATGATACAAGAATGACAAGGAAAGGCACAAAGCATACACTAAAATAGTCCACAAGTTCTAGAAAATAAGGATCCTTTTGATGACCACTCTGAGATTCACTAGTTAGAACAAGGAAGAAGAGATTATACGGTGTTGTGACACCAAAACAGCCAACCACAAACTAATATTACCAATAATAAGATGAACAAACAAGATGAACAACAATAATACTAAAACAACAACAACATACGGCTTGGAATAATAAGAACACTACTAATGATTACAACAAGATAAATATAGGAAGATAGACAAATGGAGGTATAATCTTAAGAACTCAGGAGCTTATTCCACTCTTGGACCCTTAGCACTACAAACTACAATCACCTATCTGTTACAATTGACACAACAGAAACGTCCACCACCCAAGCACCAATGTATCAAGCTAAATGCAACACACAAATGATTCATACTTGTGTAATGCCTAATACCATATGATATCTACTACACCAATACAGTCAGCAAATAGTCACAACAACATGCCTAAGCCCACAACAACAAGACAACAATACGATATAGAAAGCAAACACAAACTTAAAATAATAAAATAATAGGTAACTTGACTCAAAGAAAACTCATTAGGTAGCAACTAAAGAGTATGTCAGACTCTAAAACCTCTACAAAATAAGTTAACAAGAACCAAATTCTCACGCAAACCCAAGAAGAACTTGGTTCACTCAAGAACTCACATTTCTAACCGATACACATAACACAAGAAGAAAACTATCTCTTATGATGCCAATGGTGGTCTACTCTCTCTTGAGAGGATGGTGCTTCAATGTTACAATCTTGATTAAAAAATAAGCTAACTAAGGAACAAGACTGAAAGACACACTTTAAATAGTCTATTACAAAAGGTTGACAAAAGGGCCCTTTTACCCTTAATGAAAAGGTGATAGGTGTGGATTTTTTAGGGAAGCCTTGGGGTGTATTTTGAGCACCTAAGGTTATCCCTCACACGTCAAGGCATACACTCCCTTGGGAGAGTTTGCAACAAGTTCAACCACGTCCATTTTCATAAATGCGCCTTGAAGTCTTTATAGTTCCCCAGTTTGGCTTCTAGTAAATAGTTTTGAGCTCGTGACACCCGTATCATCCTATCCATCTTGAGAGGAGTTTGAATTCAAACTCATGGGTTATTCATCTTCAATGGTATCAATCCATGAGATATCACACACATTGAATGTGTTATGTACTTGGTATTCCGATGGCAAGTCGATCTTGTAAGCATTATCGTTGATTCTATCAAGAACTTGGAATGGACCGTCACCTCTTGGCAGAAACTTTCCTTTTCTTTGGTTGGGAAACTGGTCTTTCCGTAGGTGTACCCTCACCCAATCTCCCAGCTCAAGTACAAGATACTTTCTTTCTTTGTTGACTCATTTGGCTACCTCTTGCTTCTTCTTCTCAAGCTGCAATCTCACCTCCTCATGCAAGATTTTCATGGCTTCAGCCTTCTTGTTTCCATCTACGCTAACAACAACATCACTTGGAAAAGAATTTAAATCCAAGGAGGTTAGGGGATTGAAGCCGTAGACACATTCAAAGGGCATGATACACGTACTTGAATGGATCACCCGATTGTAAGTAAATTCAGTGAGTGGTAGGTGATCTTTCCAAGATGTCAACTTACCTTTAACCATTGAACGTAGCATAGAAACCAAGGTTCAATTCACTACTTCCATTTAGCCATCGGTTTGTGGGTGGCAAGACATAGAAAATAATAATTTACCCCATACTAACTTCTAAAAGTGACTAAGGAACTTGGAGTCCCTATCACTTACAATGGCCCATGGGATACCGTGTAACTTAACAACATTTTTAATAAACAAAGTAGCTACACTAGTCACATATTCACTATTTTTGCAAGGAATAAAGAGTGTTGTTTTGGAGAAATAATCAATAACAACAGAGATGCTATCCCGACCCCTTTGAGTCTGTGGCATCCCCAACATGAAATCCATAGAAATATCAAACCACAGGAATGATGGAGTGGGGAGTGGGATGTATAACCCATGAGGAAAGAGCCTATACTTAGCACTCCTACAATCCATGCGTTGGCCACAAACTTTGACAACATCTTTGTGCATCCTTGGCCAATAGAATTGTTATTCCAATATTCCAAGGATCTTATCAATTCCAAAGTGACCCATAAAACCGTCGTCGTGTGCCTTCCTCAAAAAAAACTCTCTCCAAGAGCTAGAGGGTACACACAACCGTCTTTCCCAAAACAAATATCCATCAAATATGGCAAAGGGGATGGAATCCATTTGTCTTTTGTCCCTACCTGTGGCTTCACTTTCCCTAAATATAGGAGCGAAGTAAGGGTCCTCAGGATACAAAGACTTAAGGCTCTCAAACCCCATTAGCTCGGATGATAAAGTGGACATAAAAATATGCTTTCTCGATAACATATCGGCTACCACATTATCCTTACCCCTTTTGTATTAAATCATATAAGGAAAGGTTTCAAGAAATTCAATCCATTTGGCATGTCATTTGTTAAGTTTGTCTTGTGCCCGAAGGTGCTTCAAAGATTCATAATCCGTTCAGATTACGAATTCCTTGGGCCAAAGATAGTGTTGCCAATTGCCTAACACTCTAACCAAGGCATACAACTCCAAATCATATGTAGAGTAGTTTAGAGTTGATCCTTTGAGATTTTCGCTAAAGTAAGCTATAGGCTTCAATTCTTGCATCAAAACTGTGCCTATGCCTACTTTGCTAGCATCACATTCTATTTCAAACATCTTGTCAAAATTAGGCAATTGCAACAATGGTGTCAAAATGAGCATATCTTTCAAGGTCTGAAAGGCCTTAGATTGATCTTCACCCCACTAGCAAACTTGCTCCTTTCGGATGATTTCGGTCAAGGGTGCTGCAATGGTACTAAATCCTTTGACGAACCTCCTATAAGAACTTGCCAACCCGTGGAAGCTCCAAACTTCACCCACGGTTTTAGGGGTAGGCCAATCTTTAATGGATGTTATCTTGGATTCGTCTACCTCTACTCCCTTCGAGCTTATAAAAAATCCCAAAAACACAACTTTATCAACACCAAAAGAGCATTTTTCAATATAAGCATACAATTTTTCTTTCCTAAGAACATCAAACACACTCCTTAGATGCAATACATGTTTATTAAGGGACTTAATATAAAATAAAACATCATCAAAGTACACAACCAAAAACTTGCCAATAAACGGCTTCATCACATGATTAATTAGCCACATAAAGGTACTAGGATCGTTGGTAAGACCGAATGGCATGACCATCCACTCATATAGACTAAACTTGGTCTTGAATGTGGTCTTTCATTCATCACCCGATTGCATACAGATTTGGTGATATCCGCTCCTAAGATCAACCTTAGAAAACACATAAGAGCCATTTAGTTCATCAAGCATATCATCTAGCCTAGGAATGGGATGGTGATACTTTACCATAATTTTATTTATGGCTCAACAGTCCACGCACATTTGCCACGTCCCATCCTTCTTCGACACAAGTAACACTAGGACCGCGCACGAACTCATATTTTCCTTGATATATCCTTTGTTGAGGAGGTCCTCAACTTGCCATTGGAGTTTCTTTGTATCTATGGGGTAGCTCCTATAATCTAGCTTGTTCGGCAATTGCAACCCTAGAACAAAGTCGATTTGGTGCTCAATTCCTCAAAGTGGAGGAATTCCTTATGATAATTCACTAGGAAATACATTATCAAATTCTACAAAACATAAGAAACAGAAGATGGGATAGGGCAAGTAGACGGGTTAGCATTCAAAACATGAGCCAAAAGTAGCATGAGAATAGTGTCATCATACTCTTTGAAGACATCTCCCTTTCAGGCTAACATTACTATCGAATCCCTACCCCTCCAAATTAAAACTCTCTCTTCCCCCTCATCCTTTTCACTCTCGGATTCTACACTCTTTCCAGTGGGTTCCTTCTCCTTCTTTCTCTTTCCTTGTAAACTCTTTATTTGTTGGTGTACCTCACATACTTTTAATGGTGATAATGACTGGAGATTGTACTTCCGACCCTTGAACTCAAAGGAGTATTAGTTGGTGTGGCCATCATGGTTGGTCGACCTATCGTATTGCCATGGCCGACCACCCAACAAGATATTACTAGCTTGTATAGGAATGATGTCGTAAAGTACCTCATCCTCATAATTTCCAACTTTAAACTGAATCACCACTTAACAGGTTACCTTCAACTCTCCATGATCATTCAACCATGGGAGCCTATACGAACTCGCATGTTGAGTAGTTGGCAACTTCCAGTGATCTACCATCAAGGAACTAGCCATATTAGCACAACTTCTGCTATCAATAATCAAAGAGCATGCACTCCCCTTAATGAGGCACTTAGTATAAAAGAGGTTTTCCCATTGGCTAGGATCATCCAACGCTTTGCTAATCATAACTCTCCATACCATATAATTAGGTACAAGTTCACCTTCTTAAGGATAAACCTCCTCTTCTTTTTATCACTAGGCCTCTTGGCCTCCCCTGAGAGGCTTCATTATTTTCAACCATTTCAAGCCCCAATTCTTTCCCCAAGAAATACAACTTCCCTTCCCTCAATATCACATTTCTCCGGTTAGGACACTCACTAGCCTTGTGTCCCCATCCATGGCATTTAAAGCATTGGAATCCCTTGACATTGGAAAAAACATTCGGTTTTCCCTCAAAACGTGGAGGAGGTGGTCGAGCAATCTTGCTCACGGGTGAAGGGGCCTTGTCTAGTTGTTGTTTGGACTTGTTCCACCCCGAAGTCAATGGAACCACCTCTCTTTCCTTGGTCCAACCCAAGGACCCTTGGTATGTTTTGGTTTTGTATGCCAACCATTCCTTGTTTTCTCATTCAATCTCTAAAGCCTTTGGAAATATCCCTTCAATAGTTTCAAAATTATAAAGTGTCATATGCATAGAGATTTCCTTATTTAGGCCGACCTTGATCGGATGATATCGTGGCTCACTTGTTCTCCTCTATGATCAAGTTTCAAGATGAGTTGTTGAAACTCATCATAGTAAGTTGCCACACTTTTGTTTCCATGTTTCAAGTTGTACAATTTTGCAAGGAGTTTATGTTGATAGCTTTCAGAAAGGTACTTTTGCCTCATAAGATACCTTAACCGAAACCAAGGAGGGGGTTGCCCCTCAATCAATACGTTGCCAAAATGTTTGACATATTCCCACCATGTGGAAGCATATCCCTCAAAATGAGCAATGGCATAGCATCTCTTCTTCTCATCCGAGAGATCGTTCATTTGAAAGACTCTCTCATATGTGGATTCCCATGCGAGAAACTCTTCGGGGTCACTTTCTCCCTTAAAGATTAAAAGTCCCATTTTGATAGTGTTAAGACTAATATCCCTTTCCCGACCACCTCGGTCGCCCCTACGTTCAATCCATCAGTTTTTCCTTGGTTCTACCCTTCTACCTCTCATTCTATCATCCATCAAATAAGTATCATCATACATTCCATACCCTCCCTTTTGATTCTCCCTCATATATCTCTCTTCTTATATTGGTGGGTTTTGGATATTTGGCATTTGGTATGGTGGATTGGTATTTAGTGGAGGAGGTCTTTGGATTGGAGGATTTTGGTTTGGAGGATTAAGATTTAAGAGTGGCATTTGGGTTCCAAGTCCTTCATGTGGGACTTGGTGATGTGGGGAATGGCTAGGTCCATTAAGGCCTTGGCCTTGTGAGTAATAGTTGGCTTGAGGTATGGCATTTGGTGTATACATTTTTTGGTGCATGGCTTCGGGGGTAATGTTTGGGGATGTGTTTTGAGGATTTGAGGGTCGAGAACTCCGTTGGTTTTCTACCCTCTCTACACGCCCACTAATAGAGGCCATTTCCACTCCTATCTTCTCAACTATAGCATTCACTCTAGCCATGTCTCGAGATAAGGACTCAAGACTAGCTACAAGAGCATTCATGACATTATGGTCCATGGTTTATGCATTAGAAGTTTTGGGTTCCATGTGTGGGGGTTCCATTTGCAAATGTACCTACAAAATGAGCAAACGTTAGTTCAAAAATACTCTCACTCACTCTTTTCACTCGGCTCCCTTACTTGGCCCTTCAAGTGTTGTAAGACGGCTATTAACGTGTGAGTAATTGGGAATTAATCTACTCTTGAGTTAGAATGGATTTCGGTTTGGATGACTCAAGGAATTTTTGTACGCACTTGAACCAAGAATAACTATGAATTATAAATGAGCAAACCACCATAAGGAATGTTAATACAAAAGACGTACTCGAAAACTAGTTCACAATTTAGTAGGTTGTTACTTAGTTGCCAACTAGTGTAGGAGTCAATAGAAAGAAAATAGTAGAGACAAGGAAAGAAACTATGAATGTCCAAGAGCTTGAGTTTTGTTGTTGGTGTGGTCCACATTTTCTTTTCTTTTGGCCGTTTGGAATTGTTGTTGAAGTTTGATATTTTTTTCCAATCTTGAGTTGTTCAATATTGTTGTTTGGTGATAATTTTAGTTTTGGGAGTGAAAAGGAAAGACTTGGGACTCTCTTTCCAAAGGTCAAGGTGTCATTCAAATTTTCCTCTCTTTCCAAAGGTCAAGGTGTCAATCAACTTTTCACCAACTTGCACCAAAATGGCAAAACA
>NC_061113.1:66123284-66126938 GCF_002878395.1 Capsicum annuum | reverse complement strand
TCGGAGCCTATAAGGATGGGATGGCAACCAGAATAGGTGGTCACTATTACGCTTTAAGGGCTAGAAATATGCTTTTAGGGATCAGTTTTTCCTGCGCTATTGAGCAGTTTTCTTGTAGTGTATGAAATGAGAAAAAAAATCATATTATCTTTGTAATTATGCTTTGGAGACATCTTTTTTTAAGTCAATATGATAATCAGTAATCATAATTTGTTCTACTGTGATAATATATACTCATAATAGAATATTATGACTTTGACTTTTCAAAAACAGGTTTCAATTGTATCGTATTAACACATTACACATGTAGATACATACATACATATATATATATACATACATACATATATATATATATATACATACATATATATATATATATATTCAAAAGAGAATATAACTCTTTTTATTAATTAATTACATAAAAAGACATTTCAATGAAGATAGAATTATCAAAATTTCAACGTCTAAATATTTAGTTCTACTAATACTAAGTAGTATTTATATTTATTATTATTTGGGAAAAGGATCAAATATGCTCCTAAACTTTACAAAAATGTTCAGATATATCTTTCGTTAAAAGTTTAACTCATCAATGTCCCTGCAGTCCAAGTCTTGGGCCATATATACTTTTGTTGCCAAGTTTTGGGTCATATATACCTCTGTTGTCAAGTTTTGGACAATATATACCCCAGTTATCGTTAATTGCTTTGCTAAAATTTTTCAATCCCCCTCTCTCCTCTTTTTTTTTTTAAGAAATCATATTTTCCACCTCACTTTTTAATTGGCACATCACATATAATTAAACTCACCCATTCTTGTACACATTAACCATTGTCAAATACTCTCATCTACCTCACAATTTCTTTGAATTTTCTTTAATTTGTTGAAATTTTTGTGTTGTATATTTTGATTCTTGCATAACCCCAAGAATCATCAAGTAAAAAACGAAAAAAAGTCAAGAACACCCATAAAAACTCAATGCACAAGTGCGATAAAAATCAAGAATTAAAGTACTTACCAACTGAAAATTATTTTAGTATCATCAACCGACTCCATCTTTCGCACCGCCATCAATTCCAACATCAAGAATAAGAAGAATAAGGAAAGTCAAAGTGTGAAATTCGGATGTAGAAGTGTAAAAGAGGCAGTCCATATAGAGACCACAAAATTAAGTTTTTAATTAAGAGGATATCTTTTATATGTATGTATGTATGAGAGGAGTGGTTACACAAGAATCTGCCAATACAATAAAAAATTTTCGGTAAATTAGAGAAAATTTAAAGAGATTGTGAGGTAGATGAGAACATTTGATGGACGTTTAATGTGTAGAAGAAGGGGTGGATTTAATTATATGTGCCGTGGCAATAAAAAAGTGATGTGACAAATATAATTTCTTAAGAACAAAAAAGGAAAAGGGTGTTGGAAAATTCCAGCAAAATAATTATCGGCGCCAGCGGTATATATAGCCCAAAATTTCGCAACATGGGTATATATGACCCAAAACTTAACAACAAAGATATACATGGACCAAAACTTGAACGACAAAGGCATTGGTGGACTAATTTTTAACGAAGAATATATTTAAATATTTTTGCAAAGTTTAAAGACATATTTAATTCTTTTTTTATTATTTTAATAATATATATAAACTTTTCACGCAATGATATATTGCGATGGTATTCGTATTTAATGTGTCATTTACAACATATTGAATATTATGCCAGATACAAAAAAAAATTATAATGTATAACATATATCATCAATTGTCACATATCATGATATTAATAATTTTAATTCAATATATACCATACTATGTTTACTCCTAATCCTATTCACTTATGAAATTATAATCGAATATATCAATGTTATTTAAAATAATTAACCCTCTTACCAAAAAATAATAATATTCCCTCCGTTTAAAAAAGAATAACCTACTTTTCTTTTTAGTCCGTTTAAAAAGGAATGATTTTTTTTTTTGACAATACTTTAATTTCAACTTCCCACATGACAAGATTAAAGGACATTTTGATACATTTGACAAGACTTTAATTCAAGAGTATAAGATTCAAAAGTTTTCTTTACTTTCTTAAATTTTATGCCAAGTCAAAGTAGGTGATTTTTTTTAAACGAAGGGAGTATAACCTAAGCATTTAATAATATGAAAAAATTACATAAACTAGCAACCTTAAGACTTTAATTACAAGAAATAACAATAGTTTGGTAAAATTACAACTTATAACAAAAATAGTAATATTTTATTATTGTTTTTGAAAAGCGCATGATATCACCTCAAACTTTTCACATCCCTACTTTTACTCTACTTTACCAATTTACTTTCCTCCAACTTCCGTTTCTTTTCTTTTTTTTCTCCAATTTCCGCATATCTCTCTCCAGATCTTGATAAAGATCATACCCACTTTTTAAGGTAAGTATTTCTTTCAGTTAATGCATGTTACTTTTTTCCATTTAATTTTTGTTAATGTGTTTAGTGTCGTCATTTTTTTCAATATTAGTTCTGCAAAAATTCTCTGTTTTGGATCAATTTTTTTTGGTTAAAATTTATAATGGCTCAACATGCAAATTGAAGTTGTTCAGTTAGAGAAAATCAACCGAAGAATTTACTTATCGATGAAGTACCATCGTTTAGTCTTGGTTTAACACAAGACGGAGTTTTTAATTTGGGTTCTACTAATGTTTTATCTAAGGAAGGTTTTACCATTGAAGAGTTGAGATATAAGCACCGTAACGATTCTGAAAAGATTGTGAAAATAATGAAAAGGAAAGGATTGACAAAAAATTCATCTCCCATAAAATTTCAAAAATCAATGAAAAGGAAAAAGTCGGATGAAAAAGGAGAATGTAGTAAAATTGCAAGTCTCGTTGCATCAGATTCTGAATTTGAACAAGAGAAAGTAGATGAGGTATGGTACTATTCGAAAAGCTTGTTATTGATATGAATTGTATATGCTATATACAATATATTTTAAATATGTATTTCATAGTTAAATTTTGTGTAAGATATTTCTATTTATTAGGTTTCTGTTTCTGTATATATATATATTCTTTTGGGAAAATGGCTGAAATAGCAACTGTAGAAGTGTAATATGTATTCTGAAAATACATATGTTACATAATTTGTATATGTGTTGTTATATTATTTTCTTTTTAATTAAATTTGTAATAATCATGTATTCATAAAATACATATGTGTTTGTTGAAATATAATTCTAATATGTATTCTGAAAATACATACAGGTTAGATATGTGTTTTTAGGTTTACCTCTAAGATTTTTATTCGATGTTAAGTTGTATTTGGTGGTCATTAGATTTTTAATATGATATGTATTTCTTATTTGTTGAAATGTATTTTTTACATACATAGTTGTATTTGTTATTATACATCTTATAAAATAACTATAAGATGTATTTCATAAATACATATAAGACAATTTGTATAACCTAGTTATAAGATGTATTTCATAAATACATATAAGAGACTATTTTGTCATATAAACATATAAATATATATGTGTTCGTTGAAATTTAATTCTAATATGTATTCTGAAAATACATACAGGTTAGATATGTGTTTTTATGTTTACCTCTAACAATTTTATTCGATGTTAAGTTGTATGTGGTAGTCATTAGATT
>NC_061113.1:66113961-66120284 GCF_002878395.1 Capsicum annuum | reverse complement strand
TTTATGTTACCTCTAAGATTTTTATTCGATGTTAAGTTGTATTTGGTAGTCATTAGATTTTTAATGTGATATGTATTTCTTATTTGTTGAAATATATTTTTTACATACATGGTTGTATTTGTTATTATACATCTTATAAAATAACTATAAGATGTATTTCATAAATACATATAAGACAATTTGTATAAACTAGTTTTAAGATGTATTTCATAAATACATATAAGAGATTGTTTTGTCATATAAATGTATTTTTTTGTTGTTTAGGTCATTCATGATCAAATATTCATGGTCCGGGTATTGTCCAAATTTACTCCTCATATAGGATGTCATACGGTCAATGACATTGAAGACCGTATTAAGACAATGTTGACAAAAAGTCAGTACAAGATGTTTTGTACTAAAAGTATATTTGGTTTCTTCATGAAGAAGAAAGATTGTGTAGTCCAAGCCTAGTTAGGGAGATACATTATGTCACTTGAAACTAGGAAAAGTTCTACAAGTGTCATAGTCATTCGAGCAAAGGGCACAATTCTTTATTTCACTATTAGAGAGTTTGCTTTGGTGATTGGTTTGAATTGTGCTACAAATAAGGATGAATTTGTGTTTGATGAGGAGCGCTCAAATAGAATTATTGATCAATATTTTGATGGTGAGAGTTTTGTACAGAAAAAGGATTTATATGCTGCTGTTTCTAATAAAATTTGGGGGAATAATAACGATGAAGATGCGTTAAAGTTTGCCAATTTGTATTTTATTCACGCATTCTTACTATCGTCAGTTGATACCGTAGCTATTCCACACCTCCACTTTGATTTGGTTGAGAGTGGTCGCTACAGTGATTATCCGTGGGGATCGGTTACATTTGAAGAATTAGCTAGAAGTTTGCATAAAAATTTGAAGCCGAAAGAAAAGTTCTATATGCTTCTTGGAATGCCACTGGCCATTCAAATTTAGTTGTACGAGTGTTGTTCAAACGTACCTCGTAATGTTGCTTCTAAGGTGGATTCTCAAATCCCTCGTATTTTGAATTAGAAGATAAATTCTCCTCGTCGAAGATATGAAACTCTTATGGGAAGTATGTTTGATGATACAGATGACAAGGTTAGTTCTACGATTTTTTTTGGTATGTGATGTTGATTATTTTGTAAATGTATTTTCTAATCTGGTATATGTATATATACAACATACCATTTGTCAGTGTATATTCATTATTGGGTTTGAATCATGGTTAACTGATTTATAATGTAATTAATTTTACCATCTAAATTATTATTTTCATTATGTTATTTAAATTGTAGGTTGTTTTTAAGAATATCGAGCCAATAAGAAAGGAGATTTCAGCTTTTCATATACCGAAGAAGCTTGATCCTGGATCTGCTAGTCATAATGAAGATGACATTGATTCGGATGATGATTTTCAGGATCCTCCACAAAGACAAAATCAGTTTACCATAAAGAAAAAACATCATGGCGATTTCTCAGCTTCACCTATAAAGAAAAAAATGAAGCTACATCCTAAAGGTGTAGATGAGCTGATATCAAAACGGACCCCTCCACCCCGTGCTGCAAAGATGCCTTTTGTCAGGACTCCAATTCAGAAGCCAATTCAAACAAAAGTTACGCTACGTGGAAATAGAAAAGACATAAACCGGCCTGACAGTAAAAAATCTATTCCGGTTCAGTCACCTGCTCCGTGTTCGTTCAGTTCTGAAGATGAAGACGGTGTTGTCTCGAAGAAAGTCTTTGATAAGTTTTGTGAAAAAGTAATTTTTGTTTAAGCTTTTGATTAATTTATTTTTCCATTTCTAATTATTTTTTTATAATTTAGGTATGGCAAGAGTTTAATGATGTCCGTGGCCTAGTGTCTTCCAGGTTTGATCAGATGATGAATGCAATCAATGAAAATAAGGTACAACATATATACATTTACAGCATATGTATTTTTTTACAACTAATTTGTTATTTACTAATTTTTTTTATTTATATTTTCATGTTTTAAACATGAAGAAACAAGCAAAAGACAGCGAATCTGATCAGCCACCAGCGGATGGAAATGTTAAGAGTACATCACCCTATCAAGCGACTACAAAGTCTGTTCATGAGTTTAATAAGAATCCTGAAGTCACATTGGTAAGTAAATTCCGTACATTTATATTCAACTAATTTTATATATACAATTCTAATTTATCATTATAAAAAATAATATTAAAATAGGTTGCCAAAGAGATGGCAGGATATCAAAGCAATAGTATGAATGATGTGTATAATGAGATTGATGGGTACAATGAGGATAATGACATTGTTCTGTTAGAGATTTTTTTTTTTGGTTAGATATATTTATAATGATCAATAATACTTATTTTAATAGTTTATTATTTCATTTTTTAAAGGAAAAAACTGATATAGATGTTCATGAAGCAAAAGATGTTTGTGTCGCTCTGGTATGTTGAATACATATTGGTTAGTTTTGTAGTTCTTCATAAATATTATTTTATTTTATTTGTATGAACATGTGTAGATCACAAAATTAGTTGACGAAAGTATTGTTGAAGCACAAATATCAGAATCTCAACTCACATTTCCAGATGACGTCCTTAGAAGCATTGATCTTGACTCCATAACAAAAGCCAATGTTGAAGTTGAAGATGAGTTCAAGGTATTTACAATACGTGCATTGATTGCTATTTTTAATTTATTAAAAAATGTAATCTAACTAGATCTTTATAAAATTTATACAGAACAAAGAAGGTGCAGTTAAGATGAATGTAAATACACCAGCGGGACATGAGTCAGAGGTTAATGATATGGATAATTCAAAGTTAGATCAGCAATATAAGAGTGCAGTCCACATTCCTACAGGAGTAAATGTTGAAAGCAATGCTGATCAACATTTGTCTGACTCTTAGAATACTCTTCCGGATGAGCTTCTTCCCAGTCTTAATGCGTATGTCAATCTTGAACGAAGTATAATTGTACATCCATCAAAAAATCAAGCACAACAAACGTCAATGCATGTTTCAAGGATTAGGCGACCATCTAGATACAATGAGTCACCATTCACAATAAAATTTGGTTCAGCAAATGATTAGTACTCTTAACATAATTTATTTAGTTAACAAATTTGCTAACTTTATATTTTTTTTCCTAATGGATAGTGAAGTATGAATTTGATTTTTGCTGTTCAGTTGTATTTTTGGAACAACAGTAAATGTTTTTAATGAGATATGGTTATATTTTGAAGAATATTTTTTTCATTTTGAAGTTGGATAGTTTAGACATTTTTACTCTGCATTTGTTCATATGTATTTCAGAAATACATCTGTTGCAATTTTCAGACATGATTTAACTTTTGTTTCAGCAGTATACTTATTGTTTCTTATAATACTGCATTATCTTATGTAATTGATTATATATACATAATTAATTGCATAACTTAATAATAAAGTAAGCACGGAAGAGCAACGGAGAACATTCGATCAGAAGCATCCCTTCATATCTCATCCAGTTAATGCGATAGAAGACACTAAAGTCACCAATAAGTTCATGACGTGGCTTTCATTGGATCTTTTTAAATATCATTCGAAGAGGTATACAGAATACAACTTAATAGTACTAACTTTTGTAAATTAAGATTATGTAAATTATAGACCAATATGTATAATGAATAAACAGGAACAACAAAGAAGAACATTATTTGAAGGGAAAGGCAAAAATACCAGTTATCAACTTTGAAATTTTATCTGTTGAAGACAAGAATTGATTCTACATTATGGGTACTCTTAGACAGACGTGGTCAGATGAGGTAAGTGATGTATTATTACATTGATTTGTATATTGAAATATATATTAGTTCGGTGTTAAATATGAATAATTGTAATTGATTATTTTGTTATAGTTGAAAATGTATAATTATAAATACATATGAAGTACGTTATACCTTCACTGATTTGTACATGATATTTTCATATGTAAGGTTTGATTTTTTTTATTTGTTTATTTTATATTAAGTATGAAATTTATTTATAATGCAGCAAATTAATGTATGCTTGTACTATCTGTAAAAGAAGTCCAAGTATGATCCCAATATCTCATATAAGTTCAGCACTGTAGACTATAATTTCATGAACATTGTTACAACTGTGTTTGATGTGTATAAATTGGATGATGCAATTCTTAATGCTGGTGGAAAGAAATATCATCTGAATGAGTATGTAAGTAGATTCTGCATGCATGCTACAGTGCCATGGCATACGGTTGATCATATGTTCATTCCTGTTCACGTGAACGCAAAACATCATTGGGTTCTTGCAGTTATGTCTTTCAATCATATGTGTATATACGTATATGATTCTTTGTCAGCTGCTGATCATAATGCGACAGTGCTTACTGAAATTGAAAAGTTAGCTAAGGTTATACCTATATGTCTCATTGAATGTAAATTCTTCGAGAATAAGGGTATTGACATCGGCAATCATCCTAATTACAAATTGAATGATAAGATGGATCCGTTTGGTGTTTCAATTGCGGAGAATGTGTCTCAACAATCAAGTGGCAGCTTATAAGTAATTAGTATGCATAGTACTTGTATATATACATATGCATTAAAGTTGTAACAACTTCTTACTTATTAATGCATGTCTTTGCAGGGATTGTGGTTTATATATGGTTACGTATACCGAGTGTCTTACTTTTGGTGAAGTTATTCCATGTATTGACTTTGACCCAGATCTAATTCGCACAAGATACGCTTCACTGTTGTGGGATTATGGTACTAGGAAAGCAAATGCAAAGGCACAAAGTGGTGTTGAAGCACCAATGGGGCCTCTTTGGATCACTAAGTTAACAGAAGGCACTGAAGTGGTTCATATTTGATTTGTATTTTATTTTGTTGAAGTTAACAACATTTAAGATTAGGTGGATATTTTTTTTTTGAATAGATTATGGGATTCATATGTTACTTTAATGGTCAAAGATGGCATATTAATGTTCCTTTATTGTTATCTTAACTTTTTGATTTTTAATCGTCTAATTTCCATTTTTTTTCATGGTTAGTATATGCCTATGTGCATATTTGTAATAATAAATATGCTTATTCTAGTGAAATTATGTATTTTTAACATACATATGCTTATTGCACTTAACATTTGTATTTTTAACATTACATGAACATACATTTACCAAATCAATTCTGAAATCAACATATCACCATTACAGTGAAGATATGTATTTTCAAAATACGTATTACTATTACAGTGAAGATATATATTTTAAAAATATATATCACCATGCCATTTCAGTTAACAAATGAATTTTATTAACATAAATTTTAAAATTTCAGTGAGTAAATGTATATTTAAAATACATATACCATTCAACTGAACATAATCGTTTATAATACATATGTATTTTTATTTGATTTCCATATACACGTTTCTACTTAATACACATTCAACCATATGTATTATTCATATTTCAATTTGTATTTTTTGAAAGATACACATTATGGTTAATACTAATGTTCGTTTCAAATTGTATTTTCATTTACGTCTAATGTAAACATATTTATTTTTCAAAATAACAATGGTTCCTATTATTTCATATTCAAACATATTTTTAGTGCAAAAAATATATGTATATATATACATATATAATATAAAATTAAATATTTGAACTATAACAAATTAACAAGTTCAACTTCATAAAAGTGCAACATTTAAACACTATCAAATTATCAATATCAATAAAAAGTTCAAAACTCAAAATGAAACAATTAAAAAAAAATAGAATAATACAGCAACTGAATTTTCACTAAAAACATGATAAGATGTATCATTTGTTGTATTTCCTACATGAACGTCTATTGTGACCTTTTTGTCCGCATGAACTACAATAATTTTTGCTTTTCTTTCCAAACATATCTCTTCCTGATTTACCGCGCTCCTTCTTTGCAGGTGTTTCAGGGGGCCGCTTGTATTTTGGGGGCAAAACTACTTCATCTAAAATTTCCTGAGGTATCACCCAGTCATCTTTATGTGGTAGAGGATATACAGGAAGATCATACGTTCTCAAAACAGTTTTTGTCTTGTATAGATTAGAGCAATATGGTCCTTTTTCAAGATTCTTGCTACCAAGTACAGTACAAGCATACACACATGGTATCTCATCCGATTGGAATGCATGACAAGAACATTTTTTTTCCTTTAGACAAACTATAAAATGTTTCTCCTTATCGTGGACAGTATAGACGTACTTTGATGCTGGTATAACCTGAAAATATTAATACATAAAAAATATTATAGAAAAATAAAATTACAGTAAAATCT
>NC_061113.1:66094698-66110961 GCF_002878395.1 Capsicum annuum | reverse complement strand
AAAAAAAAAATGATGTAATGTAATTTACAATATGTACAAAAAAAAATAATCTATATGTATTTTTTAAATTCATATGCTGTAATAAAATTTAACAAGGAAATAACAGATTTTACATACATGACAAACTTACCAGGTTTTACTTCATCTAACAAATCGTGATTGAAACTTCTCTCGAATCGTGTAATCCTTCATCACAGATTTTAACACCCTTTTCGAGATATAAATTTGTTCAACCTTAATATGTTTGTGATAATTACTTTAGTTGCATCAATATCCAATACATCCAAACATTCATCTGAATTAGTATAACGGAGGTTACAATGATACATCATGTGGCCATTGTGTTAATGTTTCTATGGTTTCTTAATTCATTCAATTATGGTCACCCTTTGGCTTATTTCATCTCCCTAATCTATCTTTATCTGGTACGTATTACATGATTTCTTTTTTTTGTGGTCGTATGAGGTTAATTTTACAGTTTAATTTAATTTAGGCTTTTGTTTTTGAATTTTTTTGAAGGTTCATGAGCAGTATGTGACAAGATTGAAGAAGAAACTGCAGTTTGAGGAAAAAAGACAGTCAAATCAACGACGTGTAAGTAATTGGTAGAACTAATTAATGACATGATTTTCGTTTTTAATCAGAAAGTTATTACACCTTTTAATTTCGAGAATCAAACAATTCTTTCTTTGATTGTAATTTTTCATCTATCTTTTAAATCTTATTGAATTATTAATTATTGTGATTTATGCTACTCTTCAAATAGTTTCTAAATATGCAATTGATTTTATGCCCGAATTTACGGTCAAAACTAAACTGTTTGACTTTCGAAATGCAAACTGTGCCACATAAATTGGGACAATGGGAGTACGGATTTTTCATAGTTATTGGTTTTGAGTAGAGCCATACAAGATTATATTCCAAGAGATTCAAAAAGTTGCAGATAAATGATTAACTTTTTGTCTTTACTAGTGAAAATCTTTTGATTCTTTACACGTTGTTGAAGGGTCCCAGAGTGTTGATTTTCTTTAGTAGTATGATTCTTTATGCAAAAATTGTGATAGATTCTTTACTGTAGATATGGTATTTGAGCCAAACCTTTTTTTTGGGGGGCGTGTGTTTAATTTTTTGGGACTTTTTTCAGGTGCTTTCTGATTCTGAAACAGTGAGGTGGTTAAATCATGCACTTGAAAAGATCTGGCCTGTTTGTATGGAGGATATCGTTTCTCAGAAAATTCTCCTTCCTATCATTCCATGGTTTATGCAGAAATACAAACCTTGGACTGTGGTGAGGATTCTTTGTACAAATTATTATTTAGATGTTAAACGGCTTTGGTTTTGCTTTTTTTTGCTCAGTTTTTATGTACTTCTGCAGGAGCATTATCTATTTTCTGGTTAAATACATTATGAGATGTTTTTCCATGCTTTCTGCATTCAGTTCTAGCTAATTCTGCACCGTCTCATTGACTTGTAAAACATGTACGGATTCCCTCCACCCCTTTTTTCATTACTAATGGAATATCCTTCAATATTTTACTAAAAATGAAATGGAATGATCTTGCTTTGTTCCTCGATTGAAAAGAGATGTCTTGAGCAATCAGAGAAGCACTTTGATGAACATATTAGATCTTGATTCTTGACCGATTCAACTAAGGAATTTGTGTTTGTTTGCGTTTTAGGTTTAATTGCTGGCTTCTTTGTGAAGTACATTAGTAGTTAATCGTTGTAGAATAATCAGCAATTTTGTAACTTCAGTATGTGGATTAATTTGTTCTGCAAGATGAGTTACTAGGACGCTTTTCTGTTTACCTACAGAAAGATATTGCAGTGCAGCATCTCTACTTAGGGAGAAGCCCTCCTATGTTCACGGAAATGAGGGTTCTTCGTGAATCTACAGGAGATGATCACCTTGTATGTAATCCTGACTTAAGAAAGTTGTTCTATTCCTTCAGTAAGTTTCTGCACAGTTTGCGCTTATTTGCTAAGATTTAGTATTGGTATATTGAGTGCAGGTATTGGAGCTTGGGATGAATTTTCGTTCTGCAGATGACATGAGTGCTATTCTTGCTGCAAAGCTTAGGAAGAGGTTGGGCTTTGGGATGGTGACAAAGCTGCATCTGTTGGGAATGCATGTTGAGGGAAAGGTAAATAACTATTGCCAACTGATAGATGTGAGAGGGGCAGATTAGGAGTATCAGTGTATATTATTGGATTCATTAGTTCTAAAATATTTGTCAGGTCATTTAAAACCTCAACTAGATGTTACCTGGATTTTGCATGACTGTCTTTTACTTGCGATACAAGTGTTTTGCAAATCTTACTTCCTTTAGGCAACACTTAGCTAAAAAGTTAATTCAAAGGCTATTAAAGTTTTAGGACTTGTGCAACTTGTGTAACGTCCCTCTATGTTCTTTCTCTCCAGTTAAGGACAGAGAGGTCAGATGGTGATGTTGCCTCTTGTTAGAAAGGCTTTGTATGAGGATTCTTTGCAGGGGCCTAAAGAAACATTTTGATGATGAAAAATTCTAGACTCTAGACATCAGTATCTCAGATGAGTTGATTTAGTAAATATAGATTGCATGATAGCATTATCAAGCAGTGACAAGGCATTTATTAAAAATTAACGGCTAGTTTCAGGAAACTGTGCCGACAGAATCTCACTATATGTACCATGATTCTTTATATTATTGGTAAGCAAGTTTTCCCAGATGCTTAGCATGACATGAGCATTTTCCAGTTCATCAATGTTGTTTGGTGTTATGGCTAGTAAAAGAATCACAGATTCATAACATTCTTGTTCTATTCATGAAGTTGTATAATAATCCTCTTATGGCAATTTCATAAAATTGCCTGCCACTGATGGTTTAGCCAATGTGAGGTTGAAATATTTAGAGCTGTGCTAATTTTTCTTTTTTAATTCTCAATGTGATGATTTTTCATTGATCTGATGGATGGCCATATTTTGGTCGTAGCTATTGCAAAATAGATTTCTTTGAGGCTAACGTTTTTTCCATGTAGGTCTTGGTTGGTGTCAAGTTCCTAAGAAAGTGGCCATTTCTCGGTCGTTTGCGGGTGTGCTTTGCTGAGCCTCCGTACTTTCAGATGACTGTAAAGCCAATTTTTACACATGGGATTGACGTGACGGAACTTCCTGGAGTTGCTGGATGGCTGGTTAGTTAAATTAGTCTTGCTTTGTATCTGGGTAAATGACTTGGCAGTTGTGACTTGTGCACTTTCTCTAAATTTGTTTTGCTATTCTTTTCAGGATAATCTTCTTTCTGTTGCATTTGAGCAGACACTTGTTGAGGTGGGGTTCCATTCCATTTGGGTGTCCATCTTTCATACTGCCCTTTGTCGTCTTAACTTTATTCCTCTGTCATGCTTGAAATATAAGCATTATTTTAACCTTAATATTATCTATATCAAGTGAAGTGTTTTACATTCAAACATTTTTGGGTATCAATATTGACCTTCTCTTTCACTTGCTTAAATGGTGTGCATAGTTTACAAACTGGTACTGTGGTTACCATAAGTCCTAAATAATTCCTCATAAAGAGCATTTAGACTAAAGTCTTCATAACATTTTGCAGCCTAACATGCTGGTAGTTGATATGCAGAAATTTGTCTCACCCCAACCAGGTAATAGTCACTCTAATCTGTCTCTCTAGCTTCTGTTTGCTCGCTGCTCAAGTATATCAGGATTAAATCAATAATGGATTAGTGTGAATGATGTACTAAACCACAACACATAAGGGAAATTTAAATCATTTTGTATGTGGAGTTATTTACAGAATCGGGACTTCAAATTTTCATGGTGAGAATTTCTAGAACCTCATCATTCACGTTGTCTATACTAACAGTGATTAATTAGTGATTTGTTCATAACTTGTTTGGATGGAAATGTAATGGAATGTGAGTTGGTTGGTATCAGTTTGGGATAAATTTCAATTTCTGCTACTTAATTCTGTATTATTTGTTTTCTTTTCAAGACGAAAGCTGGTTCTCTGTAGATGCCAAGGAGCCCATTGGCCATGTTATTTTGGAAGTTCTTGAAGCAGAAAACCTGAAACCAACAGATTTAAATGGTTAGTTGAAAAGCATCTTACTGTAATCAATCTAATTAGGACATGCTAAATACCTGGAGATCATTTGCAGGATTGTCTGATCCATACGTTAAGGGGCATCTAGGGCCCTTCAGATTCAAGACTAGGACTCAGAAGAAGACATTAGCTCCACAGTGGCAAGAGGAGTTCAAGATTCCAATCTGTTCATGGGAGTCTCCCAACAATATGCTCAATGTAGACGTTCGTGACAAAGACCATTTTTCTCAGGATGATTCATTGGGGTCTGTCCTGTTCTCTTTCGACATTTACTGCAGGAACATAGCTATTAAGTAGGATATACTATGGCTCCGACACCACCGTCATCCCAAAAAAGAGAAAAAAGGATATACTAGGAGTGAGCTGTTAACCCCCGACCATGTAGAGCTTGGGTTATGCGGAGGAATTTCTGTTACTAAGTGGTTTCTAATATTCTCTGTGAATTATCTCTTGCTGTTAGTTCCTTCTTTCACAATAATCTTGTGCCCAGCTTCTACATGCTTATCTGTATGCTTCCGCGATCTCCAGCTAAGCTAGTCGTAACATCATATTCCTATCTAGTAATTATGATGACTTGGACCAATAGAGACATGTTTTTACCGCCCTGTTCATATCTTTTGTTTTCTTGTATTTGAACTTTGAGGATGAAGTAGGATTTTCGCTGGTCGCTGATTGCTGGAAGGATAAAAAATTCTTTTGGTGCATGAGCTATTTTGCTACTATGTTTTTTTTCTTTCTTTTTTTCCTTTTGAAAAATCCCATTGGCATCTTCTCTATCTTGAATGTTATGCTAAATGTGCCTTAATAAATGCAAATGCTTTTATGTGGGGCTTTATTAAGTCAACATGTTTCTTTTACGCAGAGATCATTCCATGAACATCTGTGATTATAGGGATGGCCAGAGGCATGATATATGGTTGTCTCTTCGTAATGTTAAAATGGGGAGATTACGTCTTGCCATAACTGTAGTTGAAGGTAGCGAAAAGGTACATACTTCTTTCCTGCAAGTTGCGGTAAACAAGTACTTCGACTGTTGTGGAGCCAACACTTTTCATTAGATCACTGTTATTTGCACCTGGAAATGCTTTAACTTCTGTTTCCAGTTGATGCCATTGAATTAATTATTCCTAGAGACAAAGTTAGGCCATATATTTTACTAACCAAAGTATTAGATGATTGAAGATTTACAAGTATTTTCAGGGTCCAGAGCAGTCATACAAGATAGCAAATATGGACAACAAACAAGACAGCAATTCTGATGAGATGGATACAGCCGAAGGAGGCTCCTTATCCACTGAGTTGGATAAGCAATCATCAAAAGTTGCAGATAAATATGAACCAATTAACATAGAAGGGCAGCAGGAGACTGGTATGTGGGTACACCACCCAGGCAGTGAAGTACCACAAGTGTGGGAACCGAGAAAAGGAAAGAGTCGGGTTATTGATGGAGAAGTTCTTGGCTCTGAAGCTGATTCCACGGGAAGTTTTAAGTCGAGAGCGGGAGGATCTTTTCGGGGTGATGACTCTGACGAAAGCAATGGATCTAAGAAGTCGAATCTAATCAACAGGGGTATGCATAAGATCGGCTCCATTTTCCACAAAAGAGAGAAAAGTGAGGACAAGTCTGGAAACCTTGGAGAGGTTCCATCTCTGCATACTAATCTAAAGGCAGTGAATGCAAAGGGGATCGGAGTGAAGCTTATAATGGATGATTCAGTAGAAACAACTCCTTGGGAAGATGGTAAAGAGACTCCTGAGGTAAATGGTCAAGGTAGTAGCGCCAAAAAGGGTAGAGTCAGAGACAAGGCGAAGAATATTCTGAAACATGCAGTATCCCGGAAGTCATCACGAAAATCTAAAGGTGAGTTAGAGTCAACAGCGTCAGAGCGAGATCTCTCTGTGGAATCTGATTCTTCTGAGGACGAGTGTGCTCTATTAATCGGCTCACCTGTTGGCCGTTCAGTTAGCGGCCATCTCATAGCCAGCACTGGCGTTGAGAATTCCAATGGCAACACAGTGAAGACTAGTGAAGTGGTAGATGATAAGGGAAGCATGAAAACTACTGATGAGGAAAAAGTTCATGATAAAGCTATGAATTCAGCAAGTCCAAAAGTTTCAAACCCTTGAGATGGAATAATGAATATGTTTGTTGTACATTTTCCTCAAGTAGGTTACTGTTATACAATTTCACTTGTACATTCTGGTATTTCATGTAATAGTTTTCATTTTTGCTTGTGTTTGTAGATGTAGGTTCTCTTTCAGTAAACAATGGCTGCACTTTCAGTAATTTGAAAAATGGTTGTTCTTGTAAAAATATACATGTAAGACTAATAATATCCATGACAAAATGTGAGATTATACAATGTGCATGCACATTGAAATAATATCATCATTATTAGTTAATAACATTTCTGAATGATGCATTGAGCAGATGTTCATGTCATTAGCAGGAGTGGAACATCCATCTCTGAATCAGTTCAATAAAACTCGAGATTCAATTTACTATGATAAATGAAGTTGCAGATCCATATCAAAGATCGATTTGGTATATCCCTGAAGACAGCTACGCACTTCTTACACGTGGGATAATAATCTTATAATTTAGGCAACAAAAGGTTGCCAAAGTAGTAGCATATGTACACGTTATTTGAACTGTTTATCAACTTAGATATCTAATAAACAAGATCTGGTTAAAGGACACCGGCGGATTAGGCTCGTGTTGTGTGTGGGGTTCGGAGAAGGAACTGACTATAAGGATTTATTATATGCAGTCTAGTATTACTATACATTTATATAAGAGGCTACTCGAATACGGGATATTGTGATTATATGACAACAGTTTTACGGGTCATGCTAAGGTTCCTGTCTGTTGCAAACGCTGACCTCCAAAAATACCTAAACGCTGACCTCCAAAAATACCCTTGATGTTTTTTCTGACAATGATATTAACATGTCTAGTATTTCAATATTTTTGTTTCTGCACCCCCTCCCCCTCCCCCCTTATTTTCCATTTGATAAAAGAATAATCACGGATATGGACTTAGGGGAGTGCGTGTTGGATCCGAGATTTGGTGTGTGCAATTGAAGTGTAAAAGATAGCCAAAACACACCAAAATCAGTCCACTTTTTACACTTGATGGGCGCCTCACCCTTGAGGGGTATTATGGATATTTTGTCTTCCATTTTGTAATAGCTATATAAGGAACATGTTAGGATTTCTTTAGTTAGATTTTGATAATGCTGTAAGTCATAAGAACACAAGTCCTCTCCCTTTGGATGCATCAAAATTGAAATTAGGTCAAGAGCTAGTGTGGAATCACTAGTGATTGCGTATGCTCGGAATCACTAGTGATTGTGTATTGCTTGGAAACATTGGTGCTTGAGTGATGGACTCCTCTCTTGTGTCTTTGTAAGAGATAGGTGAATTGTTGTGTGTAGTGTTAAGGGTCCAAGAGTTACCATATTCTTGGGTTCTTAAGATTATACCAACCCTTTGTCTATCTATCTATCTATCTTATTTTGTTGTAACTGTTTGTAGTTTATATTGTTTTAGTGTAAGCCGTGTGAGGCATCCTGTGGTTGTTGTTTGTCCTATTGTTGTTATTATAGTTTGGTTGTTGGCTGATTTGGTGCCTAAACTCCTTGCTATTCTTGCCATATTCTCGTTGTTCTTGTCTTGTTATTTAGCCGAGACTTGTATGTTGTTGGGCTCTTGTGTTTCGCTTGTCTAGTGGGCTCTTTTGTGCCGTTTCTTGTGTGTTTCAAGTTTTTATCGTATCATTTGGTATCAGAGCCATCTTTGATTTTGTTCAAACAAGATCAATCTTGGGCTTGAGAGTTGAAAAAAAAAGTGTTCTTGTTGTTCTTGACCGAGAACTTGTTATTCTTGATTGTTGTTGTCTTGGACGAATGTTGTGTGTCTAGATGTAGGTGTCTTTACTTGTCTTGTTGTTTCTAGTGTTAGTATTGTTCTTCACTAACACCTTTGAGTCTAGATCTATACTTGAGCTTATGTTGCTAATGTTGTTGTTGTGAATCAAAAGTGGCCATGTGGTGACCTTTGTTTTGACTTGGTTGAACGTTGGTTGGTGTTGTTGTAGATCTTGAAAGGTTGTAGTTGTGTTCTTGTTGTTCATCACAACCTTCACACCTTGTTAAAACTGAAATACAACACTAAAGAGCCTTGACTGTTTGTTGGTGATTTTGTTGTTGGCCTTGTTGTTGTGAAATTGTTGTTGTTCTTGGAGATTGTTGTTGGTTATTCTTGTTGTGATTGTTGTATTCTTGAAGTTCTTCACTATATTCCTTACCTTGTTAACATTAAAGTGAACTTTAGATCCAAAAAAAGGTGAAAGACAAGGTGTAGTACTTGTTAAATCTTTAAAGACTTACAACCACCAAAGACTTGTCAATCACATCTCACCTACTTTTCCATATCTCAATAACCCTGTTTTGAGGAATAAGTACAAGTCAAGTCTCACCTTTTTGAATTTGAATTTGAAAGAGAGTTCAAGACTTGTAGTTTCCCTCCATTAACCAAATTTCACCATTTCAAATTGTAAAGTGATCAAGACTTCAAATTGGTGAATAAAATTTTCCAAAGCCGTGACCAATAGTGGGTTGCCATGTCATTATTTTTACTGTTCAAGCAACAATTTTGGCTCAAATTTTGATCTTTTAGTTTTATTTTGTTGTTTCTTTAGTTTCGTTTGTTGATTTCAATACTAACTTACAAGCTAGTACTAGATTGTAAGTTAGTTTTGAAACCGTTCTTCGTGTATATGTTCCTTTGTGTGTCTTATTCTTTTTGAGTCGTTGTAATACTTGGTCCACATCTCAACACCTCATGGAGTACAAGCAAACTTACCACACTTGTGAGATCAAGAGAGAGAAATCCGAGAGACAAAAAAATAAAAAAATAAAGATAGAATGTGAGGACCTTTCTTATATATCTAACTTGTTTGGTGTTTTGTAGGTAACTTCTTGGCTACAATGGATAACAATGTTATTAGTGCTATCTTGGCCAGGATTGAAACCCTCAACCGAAGCATGGTAAAAATGCAAGCGCAGGTGACAACGTTTGGTGAGAAGTTGGCTCATTTGGAGAGTCGAAGGAGCTCTCGTGTTTCTACTCCTCAACTCCATGTTTCCTCAAGTGAGTATGACCAAGACACCTCCACCACCATTGCCACCGAATCTTTACATCTAACGATCAATCCTCCAAGACCACCACCAAAGGACATAGACATAAGCTAAGCCACCAAATATCCTCAAACCCGAGACCTAAATAGGTTAAGTCCCCCTCCATTCGAGCAAGTCCAACAAGAAGGACTTGGAAGATAATTTCCTCCTATCCAAGATCCATAACCGAAGCTCCACATTACCAAATCAATCCTCTCAATCGAAACTCCACTTCACCAAAATTGATATGTCCATATAGAGGAGTATGGTAAAAAGAACATGAAGGACATGGAGTCTGCAATGATGCTTTTATGATGGAAGAGAGGTTGAGGGGAAGACGTAGGAATCCACAAGGAACCCACCATTAAGAAAAGAGGTAGGATGTATTTCGGATGAAATTGAAGACAAGACTTAAGATGAAGAGAAAATTGAGGTTCAAAATAGAGATGTTGACCGAGACTTGTTGTTATTCAACTCTCGAGTTCTTCATGTTTTGCGGACTATTTTAAGTGATTTCTTTTGAAGTGATCCTTTGAACGAGCTGAAGTCGTGAATTTGTGGTCAAATTCCTCTCAAGATGGAGAGGATGATACAAGAATAATTAGGGATATGGACTTAGGGCAGTGCATGTTGGACCCGAGACTTGGTGTGTGCAATTGAAGTGTAAAAGATGGCCAAAACACACCAAAATCAGTCTACTTTTTACACTTGATAGGCGCCTCACCCTTGACGGGTATTATGGACATTCTGTCTTTCATTTTGTAATGGCTATATAAGGAACATGTTAGGGTTTCTTTAGTTAGATTTTGATAATGTTGTGTCATAAGAACACAAGTCCTCTCCCTTTGAAGGCACCAAAACCAAAACTAGGTCAAGAGCTAGGTGGAATCACTAGTGATTGTATATTACTTGGAAACATTGGTTCTTGAGTGGTGGACTCTTCTCTTGTGTCTTTGTAAGAGATGTGAATTGTTGTGTGCAGTATTAAGGGTCCAAAAGTTACCATATTCTTGGGTTCTTAAGATTATCCCAACCCTTTGTTTATCTATCTATCTTATCTTGTTGTAACCATTTGTAGTTTGTATTATTTTAGTGTAAGCCGTGTGGGGCATCTTGTGGTTGTTGTTCATCTTATTATTTTTATTATAGTTTGGTTGTTGGCTGATTTGGTGCCCAAACTCCTTGCTATTCTTGTCATATTCTCCTTGTTCTTGTCTTGTTGTTTAGCCGAGACTTGTGTGTTGTTGGGCTCTCGAGTTTGGTTTGTCTAGTGGGCTGTTTTGTGCCATTTCTTGTGTTTTCAAGTTTTTATCGTATCACCATTCAACCATGACATACATAAAAGGGTTTTAATTTTTTGCACAGTATGACAATTTTTAAGTTCTTAGCATGAGTTAATAACATTCTTAAAGTTATAAGTTCGAAGTGTCTATCATATTTTTAGTATAAAATACAAAAATAAATCAAATCAAATTATTTTTTAATTAATTGGGCAGAATTAAATGATTTTATGTCACTAAAATAGAAAAAAATAATTTTTGTGTGATAAACTTAAAGTTATTTTCTCTTTTAGAGAGAGAGAGAGATGCAAGGAAAAAGAGAAAGAGATGTAAAAAAGTGAATTTAGAATTTTCCAATCTGATGAAATTATGTTTTAATTAATTTGGCAAAATTAAATGATTTTATGTTATTAAAAACAGAAAAAAAATATTTTTGTGTAATAAACTTAAAAGTTACTTTCTCTTTTAGAGAGAGACATGCAAAGCAAAAAGAGAGAGTACAATGAATGAGTTTTATGTAAAATCCAATGTTGTTGGTTTATACATACATACATACATACACACACACACACACATACACACATATATATATATATACTATGAAGTGGAGTTTGGGTGATGAATCAGTATAAAGAAGGAATAATTTAACAAATAATTTAACTTTAATGTTAACAGTGCATAAATTTTAAGATACTAGTTTTGAGACATATGCGTGTTATCCAATTTTAATTACATCATAAAAATACCTTAAATTACTTGCTTAACTTCTTATTTTGTTTTCTACTCACTAGGATGGATATGAACTGGACAAGCTAAAAGGTTTGACTTTTTTCCTTCTAAGACCCCCCTCCCTTTTAGAGCTAACTATGTCTACATATTAGGCCATAGGAATACCACCCTTAACCCCACCAGACCCATTGAAACTCCCGAATGACATAATCTTTATGGAGGAGGACAACATAACACATAACCAATTGAGTGAACATACTTTCAAGGCAACACTGTTAAACAAGAATCAAGATATCAACATAACTTACAACCCACATAATGGTAAAAAAGTCATAGAGCAAACAATGGAGTCGGATTCAACCTCACTAACATCAGGATATAAAGAAAAAATAAACCAACCTTGGCAATGCTCTGTTATCATCAAGCTCCATGAAGAAAATAATATCCTATAGCTACCTAAAGAGTAAGCTAAATGAACTCTGAAAACCCACAAAACTATTGATCTTGATAGAGTTGGGATAGTACCACTTTATTGCGAAATTCACTCAGGTGGATAACCTGCAAAAAACACTACACAAAGGACTATGGATTGTGACAAGTAGCTTCCTCTTAGTAAAAGGTTGTGAACCAAATTTTGTACCATAGGAAGCCACACTAACCCACATGGCTAAGTGGATCTGTTTACCGCAATTACTAATAGAATTCTATGATAAAACAGTGTTAGAAAATATTGTCATGAAACTAGGAATCCTCCTTAAGATAGACACATGTACATTGGCGACACTAGGCGGAGATATGCACAAATTTGCATATAAGTCCCCCTCAAAGTACCCGCCAAGATACATATCTCTGTCGGAAGCCATACCAGAAAGTGGTCTATGAAGAGAAAGGAATTCTATGCACTAGTTGTGGTAGGATTGGTCATACTTAAAAGAGTTGCACCTTCCTGACTAACATTACTACATCACCTGACCAACCTTCCATTTCAAACACTACCA
This sequence comes from Capsicum annuum, assembly GCF_002878395.1. Lineage (NCBI taxonomy): Eukaryota > Viridiplantae > Streptophyta > Magnoliopsida > Solanales > Solanaceae > Capsicum > Capsicum annuum. The sequence goes on along the minus strand of NC_061113.1, from coordinate 66,098,673 downwards.
AGGAAGTAACAATGGATGATTGGTAAATAGTATCATTCCCAAAAAGAAAAAAATCAAATTTGAAAAAAAAGGAGCAGGAGATCACAGACCCAATAGGGAGATCCCCCCTCTCCCATAGGTAAAAATGTTTCATTCTTCAATAGGTAAATTTCATGAACCTGCTCAACTTAAGAGTAATAATATTTTTCCTAATCCCTTTTCTTCACTGATAAGGAATTTTCTTACAACAACATTTCTAAACATGTTCAAAACCCCAAAGAAAAACAAATACGTTCAATAAAAACAAAAATAAAAAGCAAAAAAATGGAACTTAGACCAAGCCCCAATGTCAACGCTAGTGCTGACAAACTACCCAACATTACAAAGTTGTACGCAGGCCCAAGTGAAGCTAAAAGAATTGTTTTAGCTTTAAAACCTTCTCTCCTTTAATGCTCATTAATTTTAAGGGCCCCCATGAGGCCCAATCCACAACCACCCCTATCTTTCCCTTGGAGACTACAATGGAGATCGTTGACTCTACAACTCCTCTTAGGAGAAATTCTACTCCTCAAAAAAACAATCATTCCCCTACAAAAGCTGACATGACCAAAGTCATCATGTTAATTAACTCCCCTACGCCCACCTATTATAGGTAATGGACGGAGAAAAAAACCCACAACCTCATCATCACTATCTCTAAAATCACCTCAAATAGTAAAATCCTCAACTGCCAACCCTTCACTAAAGGAAGCACTAGTGTTTGTAACAGTACATCCACCACCAAACAATACTTCAACATCTTGGGCAGAGCTGACATTTTTAGGAAAATCAATCACACATTGCGTGATAGTAGGCAACCAGCCCATTTCCCTGATAGTGCAAGACCTGGTATGGCTAACACAAATAATCAATGAGGGAGTCGATGGGATCATCAGGGGACTTGGTATACAACACTGGACATAGTACACTATGCCCAAATGATGAGTACCTATAACATCATGATTGCAGGGGAAAACTCTCTCATAGAGCATCCTTTCAGAAGCTTGCAACTTTATCCCACCACCTCATACCTCCCAAGATCATAGACCCTAATCTTTATTCCATGGAAACCTGTAGTACCATAGGAAGAAATCCAAAAAAGGTAAACTCTAAAAGCTTTGGAAAAGATCAATCAGGAACTGGAACAAGCACTAGCAACTTTTAGAGATCCAAACACCAACTTCTTTATACTGGAAAAGGTCCTTCTCACAGAATTCATTGAGCCCTTCAGCACAACTACTATAGTGTGTTGTCCCAAGGAGATGATGATGTACTCTTTGATCCTGAGGAACATGAGCGATCATATGTTGCTAGCAGAAAATGTGGCCCTCTATAGGGGATAAACTCAGACCCCACAAGTGGACAAAAGAAAGGGTTGTCAAACTAAAAAAAAATGAATAACATCTTTTGGAATAAAAGAGGGGCCAATAGTACAAAATTCTGTCGACAATGCAAGGCCATGGTAAAAATTCATAGGCCCTCAATGCTCGTCCTGTTAGAACCCAAAATGGTTGAGAAAAAAACCTCAACTAAGACCTTGAAGTTTGATTCCCAACTAGAATCTGGTGGTATAAGATGCAAATGAGGGATTGTTATCATGTGAAAGGAGGAAACTCTGAAGCTTGACATCATTTCTATCACGCCCCATGGGGCTCAAGTAATGGTTAAGCTAAATTTCAACCCTAAATCTTGGTTGTTTTTTTTTCTTTTTGTGTTAGTACGAACTTTAATACTAGACTTACCTTATGAGAAGAGCTTTGTCAACTCTCTGCGACCTATAAGGAACACTAGCTTATTGGTGGGGATTTTAATGAGGCCCTTAAAGCTAGTGAAAAAATTAATGGTAATTGCCCTAACTTTAATAGAATGGCCTTATTCAAGAAATGCCTCAATACTTTTCATATGATGGACCTAAAATATAGAGGATGTAAATACACTTGGACTAATAAGAGGCATCATAATAGACATTAACTTTTCCTAGAAAGATTAGATAGATGTGCTGCCAATGACTCTTGGACAAAACACTAACTAGATTCAATGATCTCATACCAACCAAGAACCAAATCTTATTATTGCTCTTTTATTCTTTCCTTTGTTGAACCTCCCACTAGCATTAGTAACAAGCCTTTCAGGATGGAACCCATGTGGTGTAGCTATCCCACCTTCAGATGAGTTATTAATAAATGTTTTATCCCTTCAAACACTCTTCTCCAAGAAATTAACAGTTTTCAGTAAGAGGCTTCCATTTTGAATGCCATTATTTTTGGCAACATTTTTATTAAATTGAATAAAATCCTTTCTAGACTTGATGGTATCCAAGAATTTAGTCGCTATCACCATAGCCAGTTCCTTCAAAACCTTAAGAATGATCTCATATGTGAATATGATGGTTTACTTAAGAGTGAAGATGAATTCTAGAAAACTAAATCCAGAATCACCTGTCTTGCTGATAGGGATGCCAACATATTGTTTTTTTCATTCTTCCACACTTAATAAAATAAGGAGAAACAAAATTTCTTCCATCAAGGATGAGACTGGCGATATTATCCAAAAAGAAGAAGACATTACCAATCATATCCCCTTCTTTTTCACCTGTCTCTACACTACTAAGCATACCTATACTCATAACATTCCTACCATTATGCATGAATAACCTCATGTCCTCACTCCAAAAAATAAGGAGAACCTGAAAGCACCCTTGAGAGTACTAAAATCCTCATAACTCTCAAATCCTTCAATCCTCTTAAAACTCCTAGTCCTGATGGCCTCCATTTTATGTTTTACCGAAAATATTAGACCTAGTAGGGAGTAAGACCATTGATTTCTATAGATATGTCTTTACCAATCTCACTATGTCTGCTATAAATAATGCCACCCTTCTTTGTCTCATCCCCAAATACAATATGCATGTACCATGAAAAATTTTAGACCTACAATACTAGCTACAAAACTGTCACAAAAATCATAGTGAATAGGATCAAACCCTTCTTCCCCTAAATAATTTTTCCTAGTCAAGCAAGCTTCCTAACCACTAGAAAGTCTACTAATGTACAAGAGTGCTGTAATACCTCAGATTTTTCTTTAAGTCAGTTACATCCTTAGGAAGAGTAAGGGCTGACTTCCAAAGGGAGAAGTATTTTAAATCGTGTAGAATTTACCTAATATCGACTTTTTTTCATCTGGAGAATTGAATAAGATTTCCATCGATACCAAATTTGCCCAAATCCGACACTCGGACGAAGAGTTAGAGCCATTTTAGTGAAACAGTGTACCACCTGGTACTCTAGCGCGTCGCGGAGCCAGGCAAAATAGCAATTGTCAAAATCCAGTAAGCCTCTGTGATTCAACCACGTCGCAGTGAATTTTTAGTTCGCAATCAAGGTGGCAACGCATTTTCCACCGCGTCGCACCATCAAGCAGTTTCCCAATTGTCCAATTTCTAGTAAGCTGGAGCGATTATGACGCATTGCGCCAACATGTAAAATCGGGATTTTTTTACAGTTCTGTATTTTTATTCCAAGGAAAAAACAGTCATTTTGCTACCTCTATATATACTTCTTAACACGAGATTTCTCATTATTTCACCCAAATATCATTGTTTTCTCTTAATTTTCTTTAAGAACAAGACCTGGGGTTTCTAATCCAAGACCCAAATCATCAAGGTTTCATCGTGAATCTTTCAAGAATTACATAGCAAGGTATGTTAGATGTTGATTCTTGGGTTCCTTCCACCCAAGAAGCTCAAGAATCCTTTTCAAAATTTTGAGGTTTACGTATTTATGGGATTTCATGATTTATGTATATTAGAGTTCATGATTTTGTATTCTTGGGTATTAATTAATGATTTAAGACTACCAATTTCAAGAGTTGATTCTAGTATGTGATGAATTGTATGATGTTCATGATAAATCCTCTTCAAGTTGCATGATATTGATGTATTCATGATGATTAAGTATA